>NW_020230628.1:0-77500 GCF_003227715.2 Harpegnathos saltator
CGAAGATTCCACGTCCGAGACGCACCAAGTCCGCTGGACGTCGTCAAGGTACTTCGTCGTCGGGCGATACCTTCAAGTATCATCCGCCGATGTTCCGCCTTGATTTCATCGATATCGCGATCGCGCGTTCGCGAACAATTCCTTTCTCACACACACACACACACACACACACACATACGCGCACACGAGATGTGACATTAGGGCGACGTGAGCGATACGTCACGGCGCGAATTTTTGCCGTAATCGCGACGTAATCTTCGCGATGCACGCACGCACGCACGCACGCACGCACGCACGCGCGCGCGTGTGCGTGCGGCTCGCTCGTTATCGGCGATCGCGCGCTCGTGCGCGCCAAGTCTCCCTCGCCTTCGGCGCGGTGGCGAACGTGCCGGCTGGAGATCCATCCGGCCGACAATACAGCGAGCACGCGAGGGCCATTAAAGGAGCAAGACCTCCCTCGCAATAAACGCCGCCCGTCACGCCCGCTGGGAACGCGCGGCTCACGCGCGTGACGCGCGCGCGCCATGTGTGTGCATGCGCGTGCACACACACGCACACACACGCAAGCGACGGAGGTGCTGGCGATGACGACGGCGGCGGCGGCGGCGGCGGCGGCGGCGGCGGTGGTGGCGACGACGAGGGAGGCGCCATAACGACGTAATATAGAGCGCCTCGCGCTAACGACGCGACGCACATAGCGTTTTCCAGGGCGCGTGAGGCCGTAAGGCTCGATTCACACCGCCGCTATGACGGCTATGACGGCGTACCGCTTTCGCTTCGCGCTCGTCGCGCTGTTACCGCGCCGCGTCGACGGATATTCGACGAGCGAGCGAGACGTTTATTGGCGCCACGGGTCGTCGAGCGTGTTGCGAGCCGATGCTACAGCAAATACGAATTAGGGACTCGCGATCGTGACATATGTGCGGGCGGAAAGAAAGCGAGTACACGGAGGTCGGAACGGTGGAGGGGATGGAGAGGGACGCGGAGGAGAGCGGTTCGACATGGACGGTAATCGACGGTGAAATAGAGCAGAGTGGAGCGCCGGATTGCGCTCGTATTTCGCCGGAGCGACGAACGAGCGCGCAAGCAGTCGGCTGGCCGAAGATCACGGCACTCTTCCGCAGTGAGCCGTACTTGGACGTGTTCGACGGGTAGAAGATGGAGGAAATGTTGCCATTTCGGGCGAGGACTAGATGCGTTGCAACCTTCGACTGCGGGAGCGGCGAGGAAATCCGCGCGGGCGATTGAGCGCGAAAGGAAGAAGCGACGCGATGCGAATTAGCGAGGACGTCGCGCGGCCTCGCCTCGGCGGGATCGTTAGAGAATCGCTCGGAGCTCCCCGAGGCGGAGCGGATTAGAGCGGCGCCGAGAGGGGACAGAAGCAGGTGATCGGAAAAACGGCCGTACGCGCCGGCGTCACGTGCGAGTAAACGCGGCCGGCGGCAAGAAAAATGGGCTACGGAGCAAAAAGGGTACACGGTGCGCGCGCGAGAGAGGCACCGAGGAAAAACGACGGGGGGGGGAGGGTGGTGGCGGCGGGGAGAGGAGGCAGGGTCGGGGGGAGAAAAGAGGGAAAGGGATGTTGACGCACGTGACCCGAGCGGTCGCGTGCGAGCATCTATCTCTCGTTCTCGCTCTCATCGCCGCCCACTTTTTCCTCCTCCCCGCTCGCCCGCGCTGCCGCGGCGCGGCCTCTCACCCCCCGCGCGCGCGCGCGCGGCGTCCCTCCCCTCCCCCCCGCCGTGCTGCGCGCGGTGTACGCGCGGCCCAAAGACAAAGGGAAGCGCGGCCGAACGACAAAAGGACGAAAACGACGCTGCTCGAGTGGAAGGGCGAAATTATTTCGCTCCTGTCTCTCTCTCTCTCTCTCTCTCTCTCTCGCTCGCATATTAAATTACCGCCGATATCGCAACGACGTCGCTCTTCGAGTTCCGGTGTCCTTAGCGTCGGAACATTGCGGCGGAAAAAAGTGTCCTTTTCTTGTTTTATTTCCTCGCAATGAACGCGGCGGACGCGGCGCGAAGTCGACGACGAGTCCGTGCGAGCGAGAGATCGCGCTCTTCGGTCACGGCCGTTTTATGAATTACAGCTCTCCGGCGCAAAGAACGCGGACTGTGAACGTTTACGAGCGACTTGTCATCCCGGCGGCGCGGCGTCGCATCGCGTCTTAAACTCTACCTCGCGCAGTCCGCGATGAACATCGCGGAGAGAGTTGGCCGTCTCGCTCGACGCAGGTAAAAAGGCCCGCCCGCGCGAGCATCCTTTTTCCAGAAACGTCCGCGTCATAAATATGTCACAGCGGAGGGCGCAAAGGCAGGGAGGGAGCAAGGGCAGGTGGAGGAGGATTTAAGGGAGCGTCCAAGTACCGCGCTCGTCCTAAATCTCGTCGAGTCAGCGTTGACGTCGTCCTCGCGATTGGCTCATCCATATGCATCGGCCGCTTTTATCGAGGCAACAAATAAACGGCGCTTGGCCCTTCTCCCGCCCGCCCCCCCCCACCCGTCTCTCGCTCTTTCCCCCTCGCGCGCAGCGTCGTCTCAATTCTGCGATATCCATACACCGGAAGCGGCCGCGCGCGATTGGCCGACGAAATGGCGGAAGTCGTAGGAGATTAATTCGGCCCGGCTCTGTGTGCGTGCGCGCGCGTCTGTGTGTGTGTGTGTGTGTGTGTGACCGGCCGACGGGATACTATCGACGATTTGCAAGCTGGCCATTCTCGGTCCTTAATGACCCTTGGGGCCGTTTCCATGGAATTCCTGCCGGCAATATCGCGGAAGATACTCGATACTCGCTCCGTCGAGCGCCGACACGCCGCCTCCGCGCGTGTGTACGCGCGCTTCCCGCCTCCGAGACACACGCACGAAAGTTATCGATATTTCCCGCGGAGGACAGCCGGACGTCACGAATCAACGCTCGGCCGATCTATGGCTGTCGGTCAGCCGATGGCCGAGAATTCGTCATGCAGATTGCGGCCGGTAATTGGATGTCCAGCTTCGTAACGTTTAGGGGATGGCTCTCCCTGTTTTTCTTTTACGATATTAAATAACTTTGTTATTTGTTATATCAGATAACATACATAAATGACGCGTAAACGGAACGGCGTGTACGATAAACCGCGAAACTGTAATAATTTCGCGTAAGCGCGGCATTTCGACTCGGCAAGGCCGGCCGGTCGGGAGATCTCTGAACGTTCGGCTGGCTCTTCGGGTGGCGAATATCGTTATTATACACTTGCCTGAGGACTAACTTGTTATTTTCACGTATTCACACGCGTTCATAGTCGAGCGTGATGCGAGGGACGAGGCTGACTTTAACTCGCTGGCACTCGGCGTTCATTCCTAATTCTCCGGACGCCGAAGGACGGTCGAAGGAGCGGCGGCGGCCGCTCCACAAGGCGAATTTTGAACAGAGATACAAACTTGGCGGAATATCCTCGCGGATGTTCCGGTTATTAAAATTTTCGTATCGGAGAGCGCTCGCCCCGAGCGGTCGCCCGCAAATCCGTAAACTTTAAGAGTCGGGCGTGCATTCCGGCGCTTCTCTCGCCGGTGTCCCGAACTGCGAAATTATTCACGAATCCTGCTCGTCGTAGGATTCGGAGGAAGATGTTCGGCGCGCTGCTGCCGGAGATCTGCATGCGAAATCCGGGGAACATCCGAACTCGCTTCCTCCCTCCCTTCCTCCCTCCCTCCCCCATCCTCTCTTTTTCTCGCCCGAACATTCGTCCGACTGCGGGAGCGACTCGACGTAATCGCTAATCCAAGTAATTTCTGCGACATGTTATCGGCTTTTCATTACGGGGCTCGTTAAGCCTGCTTCAGCTCTCGCGAGGTGTGCGCCAAAGTCCGCGACATTCTTCAAGCTCCTCGTCGACCTCCCGACGTGTAACACTAAACTTGTGTTTAACATTTGAAGACACGTTGCAATTTTAGAAACCATCGGAAGCGAATTCCGCTCAAAGGATAACGCTCGCTCCGGATCTGTTTATTTCTTCCAATTCGCTCCGCTTTGCCCTTATTGCGCTAATTGAACGGTCGAACGCCAAGCTAAACGCGTCTCGCGATATCGGCGTCGAAAATTATATTTCCGCCGGGGCAAAGATCACGTGCGCGGTCGCTTGGAAAAGGAAATACCGTCGTCTCTATTTGTATGCATCGTCATCGATCTTAATACAATCCCCCGAAATTATTTAATTCTCGCCTTTGCGCCAGACCGCCGCCGGTGCAGTCGATTGAATTTCCGCCGCGGGAAAAACGATCTCTCCAGCCGGCAGCGCGAGATAGATGCCTCTCTCTGCTCCAGATTCGCGCATTCGATCGTCATCGTCTCCGCGTCGTCCGTGCGAGTCGACAGGAAAACCAAACGTTAAAATTCAACGATCGCGATCACGGGATATCCATCAACGAGCTTTTCGAATAATAAAACGCGAGTCATCAATTAAGTAGGACGCGCCGGAGAGAACGACACGTGCGTGTGTGTGTGTGCGTGCGTGCGTGTCACGCGTGCGAAGTCGCTCCCTTTCGATCGCGCGGTCCGCCTCAAATTCTTTCCGCGGAAACCGGCGACATCGTCGCGAGCCTCTCCCGATGCTCGTCGTCCAAGGACCACCGTGCAATTCCGCAGGCATCGCGTACGAGCGTATTAAGCGGCGTGCAGCGAGCGCGCGTCACCAACAGAACGTCGATAAGACGCGTCGCGTCGCGTCGCGTCGGCCGGCGAACGGAGAGACAGATCGGGCTCGTCGACCACCGTGACCGTGATAAGATAACTTTGCGCTGTCATGCCGCGCTCTCCCCCTTCCCCGCTCTCTCTCTCTCTCTCTCTCTCTCTCTCTCTCTCTCTCTCTCTCTCTCTCTCTCTCTCTCTCTCTCTCTCTCTCTCTCTCTCTCTTCGCTCACCTGGTTCGTTGTATGCGTGCGGCGCGCGCTCGGGTGAATAACAATAGAGGAGCGCGCGCTCGTTCGCTCGCCGGCTGCACGCGCGAAAACAAGCCGCGTCGAACACACACACACATACCGTACACTCGCGCAGGTAACGTGCTCTCTCTCTCTCTCTCTCTCTCTCTCTCTCTCTCTCTCTCTCTCTCTCTCTCTCTCTCTCTCTCTCTCTCTCTCTCTCTCTCTTCTCTCACCCTCTGTCTCTCTCCTCCTCACTCCCTCGCTCGCTAGCTCGCTCGTTCGTGCGCGTGAACACACACGGATACACACACAAAGAGAAACGGTAGGTAGGTAGGTAGGTAGGTAGGTAGGTAGGTAGGTACTGGCTCATTGGTCGCACCGTATAATTAATGGGGACGCAAACCCTGGGTGACGTTTGTATGCAAATGCCCGCATGTACAATCTCTCCCTGGTCTCTCGCTCTTCGCCTGGTGCGGCCTATCACCACCGACGCCTCGCTCTCGCGTTCTCTCTCTCTCTCTCTCTCTCTCTCTCTCTCTCTCTCTCTCTCTCTCTCTCTCTCTCTCTCTCTCTCTCTCTCTCTCTCTCTCTCTCTCTCTCTCTCTCTCTCTCTCTCTCTCTCTCTCACTCTCTCTCTCTCTCTATCTATCTATCTATCTATCTATCTATTTATCTCTATCTCTATCTCTATCCTTCCCTCTCTCTGTCTGTCTGCCTCTCTCTCGGTCTCGCTGGTCGTCCGCTCTATAGCCTTCCTCGCCGCGGGGGACAGCCGCCGTTCGCACTAATACTAGCGGGATGCGGTTATAGCGCGGCGCGCGTGAGATTCTCGTTAGGACGAAATTGCGCCGAATCGCCGGACGATGCTTATAAGTGCGGCCCGCGATGACGACGTCGTGCTCCCTTCGCTCGCGCTCGCGCTCGCGCGGCGTTTATCGCTAGACGCAGATCACGATGCTAACAAGCTCCTTAAACCCGGGAATGCGATCGCGCATTCCGAAATTCGCTCCATCACGCCGCGCGACTCTCGCGCGCCGAAATAGCGCGCGCCCGTCGTCGCGCAGCTGCGATTCGCCGAATTCCGCGCAACGCAGCGGCGCGATTATCCTGGGAACGAGAGAGAGAGGGAGAGAGAGAGAGAGAGAGAGAGAGAGAGAGAGAGAGAGAGAGAGAGAGAGAGAGAGAGAGAGAGAGAGATTGGGTTGGGGAGGAGGGAATCCACAGAGACAGACGGATATCGGCTGTTGCGAGATCCAGCTTGCGCGAATTCGAGGCCGAACTCGCGGAACTCCGCGAACCCGCTTCTCGTTTTAAACGCGCATCGGCCTCGCGACGAAGCGGCCGAGCGCGAGACCGCTCGCGTGCTTATCATGTACTTATTATCTGTTTCATCTGTTTCAGGAGATCCGCAGCCCGTGGCAGCCAGCGAGACGCGGCGCCGCGCCGGCGATCGATCGGCGGCGCGTTTGATCGCGGAGTTAATTCGCGCAGCTACCGCGCGACAGCAACAACAGCGGCAGCTACGGCGGTAGTAGGGATGCCGATATTTTTTTCAAACAGATCGATTTAAAGATCGATTCGAAAAACACGGAGAAAAAAATCGATCTTTAAAAATCGGTTTATAAAGAATCGATTTGAATCGGTATGCATGTAGAGCGAATTACTCATTAAAGTACATTATCTGTCAAATTTCTACACTCTAAAGTAGACCTCGTGTAATTCATATAGTTTAATATGAATTAAAAAAATTAAATTTTAATATGAATTAAAGAAATTAAACATATGGTATTCTTTTGGTTGTGTTCTGTGTGTGTGTGTGTGTGTATGCGTGTGTGTGTGTGGGACCGGAACAAAATAGAAAAAGATGTTTAAATCTTTGTGCTAAGGATTTAATTAGTTTGATTAAGCGTCAATCAAGGGTTTTTAAACGTTATTAAATAAGAAATCACGTTTATTATTATATGCATATACATATATATATTTATATACAATGTATACTATTATATATGGAGTGGCTGTGATTGGTTCGCGCGTTTCGTTCCGCTGAAAATTCTCGCCCATGAGACATCGGTCCAAAGGCAACATAATGTGCATGAAGTGAGCTCAAATATTACAACTGAAAGAAGTAAAAAGAAGAAAAAACCATCTTACTAGTAGAAACTGAAAAGAATCGTGTTGGCGATTTTCAGAATTTACAGATCGATCCTCGAGTCGATTCAGCTCCAGAAGATCGATTTGAAATCGATCTTTCAGGCTGCGATTAATCGTCTTCGATTAAATCGATTTAAAATCAGCGTCCCTAGGCAGACCTGTGCACTAGACCTTGCAACGTGCGGCTGCGACGATTCGACGAAGCGACGGCTGAACAGAGCGCGCGCGCGCGCGCGCGTATGCAGTCGATCTCGTTAGAGCGCGCGCGTTTAACCCTTCGGCCGCTGCGCGCTTGGCTAAAGCCTTGGCTATAAACCGCGTTGTTCTTGAATTAGTAACGTCCATAGTCATTCACTCGGCGCTCCCGTGCGCACTCGCGTCCCGTGTGTGCGTGCGTGTGCGTCCAGGACGAAAATAATCAGCCGGCGCGTGTAAGTAGCGAACGCGCGCGCGACTATAGTCCGCGGCGAGCCGCATCGAGTTATGTATTCGGGACGACTATAGCCGATATGTATCGCCGGGTGTATGAACCCGCCGCTGATCGATTCACGCGAGGCTATGAATGAGGCGATGGCCGGGCCCCGCGGCCGTCTCTTTCGCGCGACGCGCGCTCCTTCATTACGCGATCGCCCGCGCGCGCCAAGATGACGAGTTTCTGCGCGGCGCTAGAGCTTTGCGAAGCTCGATTCCCGTGCGAGCACTTTCCGCCGATCTCGCCTCATATTGCGCTGCCGTGCGCGGATAGACAGACGCGCGCCAGCGTTGTTCCACGGGTTCTTCAGGAATCAGGTTTCAGCAGTCTCCTCGACCGGGCATTGTCGGTAGCGTGATGTAAAGAAAGTAAATCTGCGCAAAACTCCCTCGCGTATGTAGGAATGCAACGATAAAAGTATCGATAATATCGAAATATCGAGAGACAAATATCGAATATTTATCGGTACTTTTTGTCTCCGATAAGATCGACATATCGATATGAATTTTATTGATATCTTTTCGTATTTTTCAGTTACAGCTCTGGGGGCCTGTTACGGTTCCCCACGACGGTTCTTTCGAGATGAAAATTACGAAAGTGAGTGAATTCACTGGAATATATATTGTGTGATTGATCGATGTCTAGTAAATTCGCTCATTCTTATCATTTTCACTTTGAATCGTTGAACCGCGTAATAGATGCTCTCCTGCTCCATGTATGCGGTGATCTCCGGCAAACCAGTTGTTGAACTGCGGGTTGTTATATATTTTCTAATAAGAATATGACAATAAATTATACGAAGATAAAAATTTTTAAAAGATCTTTTAAAATTTCTCGTGTATACCCTTTATACGCATACCTCTATATGTATACATTTTTTTTATATAAATATCGATATTTTTCAAAATTATCGATATTATCGTTATCGATGGTTCTGAACGACGACAATATCGTGATCGATATTTTGAGAAATCGTTGCATCCCTGCATACGTATGTCTCCACATCGAAAGAGCGAGAAAGGCGCGACGTCCCCAGCCGCCGACATTTGCCGCGCGAAACCACCAGCGGCCTCGCAGCCGGGCAGAATCGCAGCGAATGGGGCCCGCAATTAGGGGGAAAAAGAGAGAGAGAGAGAGAGAGAGAGAGAGAGAGAGAGAGAGAGAGAAAAGCGGCAGGAAACGAGCGGAGCGTTTCCTCGGGCGCTCGTTCCTCGTTGCGTGCCGTTTCCTGCCCGGATCCTGCGCCGCCGCCGAGAGACCGACTACCGTTACTTACAATTAAATCGAGCATCCGCACGCGCGGATCGTTCGTTTGACGATCGCAATCGCACGCGCCATAAATATCCAGGTTACGACTGGTTCCCCTCGGCCCAACGGCGCGACATGGCGCAGCGCCGCGCCGCGATATCTCTCCGTGCAAACGGACGCGTCGATTCGCGCTCGCCCGAGTCTCGCGGAGCGAGCGGGCGGGAGCGGGAGCGAGAGAGAGAGAGAGAGAGAGAGAGAGAGAGAGAAAGAGAGATGGGGGAGAGCGCGCGCGACGTAATAACTCGCAATAAATATCAGGCGCGTCGAGAGCGTGCCGGCGGGCGACGACGCCTCGCGCATTGGCGCCGCCAGAGCTCTCTCTCTCTCTCTCTCTCTCTCTCTCTCCTCTGGCCGGCCAGAGTCCGCAGGCTCTCTCGCTTTATTTCTGGAGCGGACATAATTCGGGAGCGCGCGGACACGTGGCTGCGCGCGGGATCGATCGGGCGTCGCGAGCGATTTAGCGGCTGCTAAGGACGGAAGCGCGAGATCGAGCGAAAGACGCGCGGCCCTGGACCTGCCTCTCTGTCGTCGCGACGCTGATGAGAACAACGAGATATCGTCGAGTCCGACGCGTGTCTGCCTTGGATCAGCCCGCATCACCCGAGCGCGCACACACAGGTCGATGCTGGCGCATCCGCTCTTCGCGGACACCCGCTAGGAAATTATGAAAATACGCGGCGCGGAACGATCCGGCGCTCGGCGCTCGGCGGCGGCGACGGCGCTGAATATACGCGGCCGTGTATCGTGGGAGCCGCGGCCGGTAGTGGCACGAGGACCATTAATGATGCATAGCCCGTTGGCGTTAGCCTGGCAGTCATAATGACCCGGTCGACTGGATGGTTGGCTGGCTGGCTGGCTGGCTGGCTGGCTGGCTGGCTGGCTGGCTGGCTGGCTGGCTGGCTGGCTGGCTGGCTGGCTGGCTGGTCGGTCGGTCGGTCGGTCGGTCGGTCGGTCGGTCGGTCGGTCGGTCGGTTGGTCGGTTGGCTGGCTGGCTGCCTCAGCGCTCGTGTCGAAACGCGAACGCGTCGTTTCAGCGGCTATGTACGAGTGAGGCGCGCGCACATATATATATGTATATATATATATATACACATATTATATATATACATACATATATACATATATATACATACGCATATATATATCTATATATATATATATATATATACGTCGGCGGCGAACGATCGTCGGCTCGCGGCTGTAAATGGCGCTCCCGCCCGCACCTCTCCTGTCATTATCCTTATTTTCGAGCGCCACTCCGCCACCTCTCCTCCCTCAGCTCTTGTCGCCTCGCGCCTCGCGCGCTCGCTCGTTCGCTCGCTCGCTCGCGGCTACTGTCCCCCGTTCCCCGCCGCCCCCCGCGGCTTGCTTTACGGCACCGGCGCGCGCGACCTTATACCATCGTCGTGGCTTTTTGCGTGGAAGCCGCCGCCGTCGCCGTCGCTCCGGCGGCGCTGTCGCTAGAGGCGGTGGGAGAGCGCGACAGCGCCGATGCGAGTATACCGCTGCGAAACCGCTGAAATAAATACCGCGGAAGAGAAGGTGGAAACGCGCGCGCGCGCGGGCGCGCGTAAAAGTCCGTGTTTACGAGCTGCCAGATTCGGAGGCGTGCCGCTGGCGTATTTCTCTTTCTAGCGTACCTCGCCTCGCCTCGCCTCGCCTCGCCTCACTTCGCCCTGCGAGCGCGTGGCCGAAACAAGCGCGCACGATCGTGTGCGTCGCGCCGCGCCGCGCCGCGCCGCGCCGCTCGTCGATCGCCGCCGCGCTCTGGAGAAATCCGAGTCGGCCAACTCCTCAGGTCCTCAGCCCGTCGATCGTGGGAACGCGTGCCTCCCTGCCGTCGGCGTTAAACTCACCTTAGGATCCGGGAAAGTCCCGGTTTTAGGTGCTCTTAACAGCAGCTAATATAGCAGTGAAGTATCCTCGGTTTAAAAAACACGCGAGACAAGCGAGAAAAACTTGTGTTATTATATACGTGTGACGTAAAATATCCGAAGGAATTAAAAGAACGAGGCACTTTGGTTGGCACTTGAAAATTATATTCTTTACAAGTTTTTTATTATTTTATATTACGTTACATTACATAGCATTATTATTTTATATTACATTACATATAGCATACAACATTGTATTGCATTGTATCGTGTTATATATATTACATTGTATTATAATATATTGTATCATATATCGTATATATGTACTGTATATTATATCGCTGTATTAAAATATGAATAAAAAACAAAAATTATTTTGAATCTTGACTCTTTTCATTTCTACTACCCTCATTCCCATCGTTCCTAATAATTAAAACGTCAAGTTACCGAAAATATCACTTTTCTCCGCGACAAGGCTGAAAAATTCTTGTAAAGTTTGAAAAATTCAATATTTCCCAACGTCAAACTTGAAAACATTTCAAATTTCCCGCCGTAAGTAGTGCTACCTCTTCGGTCATTATATTCTCCTGATACAAAATCGGAAATTTGAGAAAATAGAGAAAGTCCATTTTCGCATTTTTTTTATCAAGAGAATATAATCAGCGAGGAGGTATCTCGAGTTTCTGGCGGGAAATCCAAAAATTCTCGTTTTCGCGTTTTAGCATCAGGAGAATATAATCAGCGAGGAGGTATCCCTAGTTTCTGGCGGGAAATTAAAAAATCCACAAGTTCTCAATTTCGTATTTTGTCATCAGGAGAACGTGATCAGCCCGGAGGTATCTCGAGTTTGCGGCGGGAAATAAAAAAATTCCCGTTTTCGCGTTTTAGCATCAGGAGAATATAATCAGCGAGGAGGTATTTCGAGTTTCTGGCGGGAAATTCAAATATTCCCAAATTTCCCAATTTTGCATTTTGTATCAGGAGAATATAATCAGCGAGGAGGTATCTCGAGTTTCTGGCGGGAAATTCGAATATTCACAAATTTCCCAATTTCACATTTTTTATCAGGAGAATATAATTAGCGAGGAGGTATCTCGAGTTTCTGGCGGGAAATTCAAATATTCCCAAATTTCCCCATTTCGCATTTTGTATCAGGAGAATATAATTAGCGAGGAGGTATCTCGAGTTTCTGGCGGGAAATCCAAAAATTCCCGTTTTCGCGTTTTAGCATCAGGAGAATATAATCAGCGAGGAGGTATCTCGAGTTTCTGGCGGGAAATTAAAAAATTCCCATTTTCGTATTTTAGCATCAGGAGAATATAATCAGCGAGGAGATATCTCGAGTTTCTGGCGGTAAATTCAAATATTCCCAAATTTCCCAATTTCGCATTTTGTATCAGGAGAATATAATCAGCGAGGAGGTATCTCTAGTTTCTGGCGGGAAATTAAAAAATCCACAAGTTCTCAATTTCGTATTTTGGCATCAGAAGAATATAATCAGCGAGGAGGTATCTCGAGTTTCTGGCGGAAAATTAAAAAATCCACAAATTTCCCTCGGGTTCCCAATTTTCGCATTTCGCTATCAGGAGGATATAATCAGCGAAGAGGTAACCTGAATTTCCAAATACACGTATATTGCTCTAAAATTTATAAATATTAAACATGCAATTAATTAAACATGCAAGTAAATATTTAACATGCAACTGATTGCAGTTTAGCAGAATTTCTTTGAAGATGGATTTTGAAGATGAATTCCAGCTTACCCCACTCCACTCCAAAAGTATATATATTTTTACGATATATATTTTTTAGTTTCGATTATTTTTCGGTATAGCGGAGGTGTTGGGGTAGCGTTGGCTAGAGTCCCACTCTATTACTAAAAAAAAAAAAAATCGGGGGTGGAAAACTAAATTAGTACTTAGTTCTAGTGTACTTCTTACCAGAATTTTTTGTGTCGCGACACCGCCTTAATAGAGACGAAGCGCGGAGTTCTATCTCCGGGTCGCTAAACTTTCCGCGTCCATCGTCGACCGCGGTGCATTTATTCTTCTGGGGCTCTCGCAGTGCCGAGCAACGAACCTAATAATAATATCGCCCTGCCAAGCTGGGCGGCTCCTGTGCGCTCCCATAAATGCAATCGCGCACGTAGTAGCGGGTAAAAGCGTCTACTTAACGCGGACTCATCTCCCGGTCGTGATCGCGATAACGTTCGTACGGATAAGTACATACGCGAGATAAGAGATATCGCGCGCGAGGCCGCCGACGCGGCGAACGCGCGCCGCATCTCTCTCTCTCTCTCTCTCTCTCTCTCTCTCTCTCTCTCTCTCTCACTCCCTCTCTCTCTGAACGGGATGTTTGTCGTCTAACGACAAGGCCGATAACACGACGCCTTTATCGACGCGGGGGTCACATCCGTTCGCGTCGGGACGGAACACGAGCGCGAAAACGATCGGTGGGGAAGGGGGCAGGGGGTGTGGCAGCGGCCTTCTTTGCCGCAAACCACCCGCGATATTTATCGCGCGAGTGACGCGGCGTGCCGGATTCGCGTGCTGTCGTGTACCGCGCTGAAGCGTCCTTTACGTTACCTCCGTCGCCGGCATCCTCGTCATCGTCGTCGCTGCAAGCTCGCGCTGTCGCTAATGAGGACTGTCTTTCTCGCATGCCGGATAGCATTTCGACACCGGGCGTCTCGAATTTCTCGCGCGCGCGACAGAACGAAAGTGAGAGGCGCTCGCGCGCACCTTCCCCCCTCGCGCGTCCAACCCTCCTCAAGGGAGCGATCGATGTCGCGGAGGCGTCGAACGAAGCCTTCGCTCGCTACTTCGTATCTACCCCTCGCGCGCGCGCGCGCGCGCGCGCGTCTATCCTCGAATATTTCATGTCGACAAATATTTCGTGCGTCACCGCGCCGTGTCATCGTCGCCCGGCTCGATATCGAGCCGTCGGAAATTACGATGTATCGCAAGATCGCGCGAGCGGCCGCTAATCGCCGCGCGAGGTCTGCGGGATCACATATCTCCCATATCTTATCCGTATCTTATCTGCCGGGCGTCTCGCGCCGTGCGCGCCGGATGACCGCTACAATCCCGCGGAAAAGGACGCGCCCGGCGGCGATTGGCGGAAATCTATTTTCCGATAATCATCCGCGCGCGCGAGACCGACGCGCGATGTCGCGTCGCGTCGTTCCCGCGTCCGAGTGTCAACGAGAAAAATTTTCATTAAGAATTTAGCTAATGGAAGCCGCCTGTGCGTACTTGGCGAGATCCCCGACTTTCCCCCCTCCCTCCTCCCTTCCACCTCGAAAACGCGGAATATCCGTGCACTCATCGAAATTACTTATTATTCCGCCAGAGGACGGACTGCGAGTCGAGCGTGATGAAAAAAAGGAGGAAGAGAAAAAAGAGAGTGTGTGAGCGGCACGGCGGGGGGAGGGGGAGCGGAGGAGGAAGAGAAGGAGGAGGAGGAGGAGGAGGAAGAGGACGAGGGAACTCGCGCACACGCTCGTTATTGACGTCGCGAGAGCCCGAGCGGTGGAAAGCGGCGCGGCGCGCGTACGTGCGAAACGCGACGCGTCCGCATCGAGCGTCCGCATACTCGCACGCGCTCGCGACGGCGCGGCGACGGCGGCGACGGCGGTGGCGGCGGCGGCGGCGGGCGACGGGTCGCTCGCTCGCCAGCCGCGTGTTGTTCGCCGATTATCGTTCCGCGCGTGCTCGCGACGGGGAAAAAACGCGGCCGACGCACGCACGCACGCACGCACGCATTTACGTAGGCAAGCGAGCACGTACGCGCGTATGTATGTATGTGTATATTCATGTACAAAGGTACGTAGACGCACAGTGGACAGCGACTTTTACGCAGTTATCCGGGCTACGCGACACTTGAGACGAGACGAGCCACCGTCGTCCGAAGGACGGGCGGCTGTGTGTCGACGAAAGTTTTGACGGTGCGATAAACGGGCCGGAATGGATGGAAATTATTGCGGATGTCCGGTGAGTCGGAAGGGGAAAAAGATCGGGTCGTCTGTTACGTAGAAGAGCGATGAGAGACCTCTCGACAGCGTACGACCTACCTTCGTTCCGCTCGCCATCGGAAAGATCGCGCTTTCTGCCCGTCGCTCACTGAGAGAGAAGTATATGATATTTGGAACTATAATGATATAGTAACTAAATTATAGTCTGAAATATTATATTTATACTAAATATTACCATAATATCGGTAATAATTACGATATAGGCATAGTATAACCAGCCATATAATATTTTTACTAAGAATTATAGTAAGTTAAACTAACTAAAATTATTGTATGGATATAAATCCATAAAATGGTAGGTAAAGTAACTCTTTTATATAGTCAATATTACCAGAATATTTGCTAAATGATGACAGATGTAACTGTATGAATATTAAATCTCGCTATATTTGTGAATGAGAAATTACGATATATGTGTAAAATGTAAAAGTAACTAAACAATTATTTAAGACAATCATTGACTATATGTTTGTGTTTATTCTACTATATTTTGCAGGTTCCACGAACTATAAAAATATGGTTGACGCCAAAATGAACTATAAAATATAGTGAGATTATAGTTAATTCAACTATATTTTTCTATCAATGCCGGAACAATGGCGAGCCGCGCGACTTTTGGTTTCCGCTCGCGCGAATGTCCCTCGGAAAAATCGCTCGTCTCCGATCGAGACTCGACGATTGCCTAAGAGAGAGAGAGAGAGAGAGAGAGAGAGAGAGAGAGAGAGAGAGAGAGAGCCAACTCGCGCGATAAATATAAAGAAGCGAGATCGCGCACTCGCTCGCGCTATTATTCGTCACCCCAGCCGTGCGTATAGCACAGCTGCGAGAGAGCGGCGATGTGGTGGAAGAGGATGACGAGCGGCGGCGGCGGCGGCGGCGGCGGCGGCGGCAGCAGCAGCAGCGGTGGCGGCAACAGTAAGAGGAGGAGCAAGAGGAGACGGAGGAGGAGGGGGCGGAGGGAGAGAGCGGCGCTAATGAGCCTCGTCTCTTCTCGCGACACGTAATGTCTCGCCGCCGCCGTCGTCTGTCGTGAATTCGCTCCGTCACCTCGGCGGGCCATGCGCCGCCGTCAACGACACACTCGAGCGTGCCGCCACGCTGCTGCACACCACGCACACGCTCGCGCATGCACGCACGCACGCACGCACGCATGTATGCACGCATCACACACACACACGCGCGCGCGCGCGTGCGGCCGCGACACGCGGCCTTGGCAGTTCCGCCTGGGTGCGTCTCGGCCTGGCCGGCGGTCGATCTAACCGCGGCTCAGCGTGGCTCTCTCTCTCTCTCTCTCTCTCTCGCTGTCTTTCTCAGCGCGGCACGGCGTGGCGGCGGCGTGGCGCGGCGCGGCACGCTCGCAAAAAGCCTCGGAGTGCCTTTCCCTCTTTCTCCGCCTCGGCGCGTCTGTAGCCGCCGTCTTCGCTCGCCGCCACCTACCTGCCCCTCGCCCCTCGACCCTCGCGCGTTCTCCGCCTCCTCGGCACCTTTTTCTTCGGCCGCCTCGTCGCGGAGCTCTTCGTCGCGGGACAAAATAGCCTCGCGCCTTTCTTGTCCGCTTCTGCCTCTCGCGGCCGCTACTTTGCCGTCTCTCTCCCCGCCGCGACTCCCCGTCATCTTTCTCCTTCAGCCGCCCCTCCGCGCCCCCCCCCGCCCCCTTGTTCTTCTCCTCGTCATTGCCGCGCTCTTCGAACGAGCGAGCGAGCGAGCGAGCGACCGACCGACCGACCGACGTCTGTGAGAATAAATGGGCTTGACGTTCGCAAGTGGCTTCGTCGGCGATCCCGACGTGCGTACGCCTCGTGCGGCGGTGCGCTCGCATGTCCACACGCGTGTGCTTTATATATGGGGTAGGACACCGGTCTTCTCGGTAGGCCGAGGGCTTTCCCGCGACTAAACGACGTCGCGCGGTCTTCCGTCGGATGTCGACGGCGACAAAGCGGCTGTTCGATTCGTCCGCATCCGTCGGCGTCGCGTCAGTTTCCTTTTCAGCCGAGAATAAAAGTTTCCGACCAAAGTTTGGAAATTGAAGGCGCATGTTGTGATGTCACGTCACATTTAGATCACGCGCATAATATATAATTGTACACTGAGATGCGATATACAAATTGTGTGTGGGTGTGGGTGTGGGCGCGTGAAAGATGTACCGAGCACGTAGCGGCGCTCGCGAGAGCCGACGTGCACGCGACACACGAGATTTCGAGAGGGGCGAGGGGGGATCGCACGCGAGATACGCGCGAATCAAGGTGAAAGGAAGGAGGAAGTCTGCGAGAGAGGTTAGGCTCTTTTTGGTCGAGTCCGATTCGACGTGACTCGGATATCGGAGTCGGCGGCGAGAGCACAGAACGCGAGTCGACTTCCCGAGCGCATAACTTGGTGTTCCCCGATCGTGCTAATGAGACATTCTCCGTACGGCGGAGATCGAGCGCCGGATAAAAATCGTGATGAATGTACTAATCGCGGCGCACGGCGCACGGCGATTCGAATCGTCGAAATGTGCGACGGAGGGACACGTCTCTCGCCGCGCGCGCGCGCGCACGCGCGAGTCGAGCGAGTCTGTGATTTACAATGTCGGACTTGCGCGTGAATCCTAATCGTCGGCGGCGTGAAACGCATATCTCTCGATCACGCGGCGCGCGAGATCCGTGAAAATGCGTGACCCGCACTGAGAGAAAAGTGTATGATATTTGGACCTATAATGATATAGTAACTAAATTATAGTCCGAAATATCATATTTATAGTAAATATTATCGTAATATCGGTGATAATTACGATATAGGTATAGTATAACCAACCATATAATATTTTCACTAAGAACTATAGCAAGTTAAGCTAAAATTATTGTATGGATACAAATATAAAATGGTAGGTAAAGTAACTCTTTTATATAGTCAATATTACCAGAATATTTGCTAAATGATGACAGATGTAACTATATGAATATTATTAAATCTCGCTATATTTGTGAATGAGAAATTACCATATATGTGGTGAAAGTAACTAAACAATTGTTTCAGACAATCATTGACTATATATTTGTGTTTAATCTACCATATTTTGCAGGTTCCACGAACTATAAAAATATGGTTGACGTCAAAATGAACTATATAAAATATAGTGAAATAGTTAATTCAACTATATTTTTCTATCAGTGCGACGAGACTTATACACCCGAGGATTTTCAGCCTTCGCGCGCGTCTCCGCGGCGCTCGCAGAAGCCGCCTAAAGCCTAAAGGCCGACAGCCGCCGGATCCTCGGTCGTTCCTCGAGTCAACCTCGGTCTCGGTGTCACCCTCGCGTAATAATCGCGAAAAATCTGTGGCACGGATGAATGATGTCGCAATGTCGACGAGACACGAGACAACGCACAAAGGAATCACGCGAGCGAAATCGCGCGAGTCGACAGCCGCGATTCGGCGCTTTACTTGCCTTAAACCCCCTTACGCTACTTCGGCGACACCCGGTAGGTACGCGGTCAAGCGAGTTTCGCGCGGCACGTTTCGCAGAGGCAAGCCCGGCTCGCCGCGGTTACATATATGTACACACACACACACACACACACACACACATACATGTAAGTGTATATACGTCCATCTATCTATCTGGCGGCGTGCGGGCGAGCCTCGCCGTTGCCTTGTGTGGAATTCCCACAGTGGGATGGACTTTCTGCGTCATCGCGCCGCCGCCGCCGCCGCCGCCGGCGCCGCCGCTTACGGCGTGCCCGAGAGTTTCGTCGTAAATCAAGCCGCGCGCGGGCGCGAGCGCGCCAGGCTTTTCGGCGATTTCGATCATCCGCGAACGATTCCGGCCGCGATTTTGCTGCGATTCAATCCGCGACGAACGTTCCAGCGGATCCACGTTCGCGGCGGATGGAGGTAAAGCGCGAGAATCAGCTGGAACGGCCTCGGCGTTCTTCTTTCCGAAAGGGAGAATCAGCGCGCGGAAGTAAACGCGCGGACGTAATCATCGATAATTATCGAGAGCGCGCGCGCGCGGTGAAAGACGAGTCCGAGAGAGAGAGAGAGAGAGGGGGGGGAGAGAGAGAGAGGGGGGGGAGAGAGAGAGAGAGAGAGAGAGAGAGAGAGAGAGAGAGAGAGAGAGAGAGAGAGAGAGAGAGAGAGAGAGAGCATCGGTGACGCGATCAGGCACGCGACTCGACGAAGCCGTCACTGATCTCTTTGCGCCTTTCTCGAGAGGCCGACAAGGCAAGGACGTCGGCCGAGCGCGCTCCGGTGGCTCCGACGAACGGAAGCGTCACAGAGGAACTCTCTCCGCTCCTCCGTGCACGCGCACGAACGCGAGTTAAGAAGAGAGCGCCTGATGAAAGCAGAGTCCCCGATGTGAGAATCGGACACATCACGGCCTCTCCCTTCCGCGTCCTTCCTGCTGCAGCATCTCGGTGGACCGACGGACCGACCTCCGCGCCAGCGGAATGTCGCGACCCCCACGTGCGAGGCATCGCGCGAACAAGCGCGCTCGTTCCACGCCGATGGGAAAGGACGAGAAGAGAAGAGACGAGACGAGGTGGAACGGGATGAGGCGAGGAGAGAGAGAAAGAGAGAGAGAGAGAGAGAGAGAGAGAGAGAAAGGAGCAAAAAAGAGAAGCGCTCACCTTATTGGAAGGCGTAACTAGGAGAGCCCGGGCACGGCGGACTGGGTGCCATTATTCCGACGCGGTGGAGACGCGATGAAAAATATTCCGGTCCCTCGGCGTGACTCGTGGTGCACAGCGGAGCGTTGCTTATCGATGCCCCGGGTCGATACGAAGCGGAGCGCGCGGGCGCGCGCGCGCGCGCGCGTGCGAGCGGCAACAACGTGCCGGGCGAATCGGATTTTAAATTAAAAACTCGCTCGCTTCTCTCCAGCCACTATGTCGGAACTCGAGCGGCCGGATGGCGGCGGGTGCACACGTGAGAGACGCGCGCGCGGAAGAAAAAGCGGCGCTTTCGAATGAGGAGCGAGAGAGGAACGG
This sequence comes from Harpegnathos saltator, assembly GCF_003227715.2. NCBI lineage: Eukaryota > Metazoa > Arthropoda > Insecta > Hymenoptera > Formicidae > Harpegnathos > Harpegnathos saltator. The sequence goes on from NW_020230628.1 coordinate 19,707, forward strand.
GAAATTATATGGACCGAGCGGAGCGTATTATTTAAGGAATCGAACGCGGAATTGGTGGACGTAGGATAACTAGCTCGGCCCTTGTGTGACCGATTATGTAACGCGACGTAACACGTGGCGCTTTTTCCGACGACGACGACGACGACGACGACGACGACGACGATAACGACGGCGGCGGCATGAGCGCGTGGAAATATCCAGCGGCGTTCGTTACTCGATTTACCCGTGGCGTCTCTCTCTCTCTCTCTCTCTCTTTCTCTCTCTCTCTCTCTCTCTCTCTCATTCGGCGAAGGCGTGAAATTGAAAATAGGGAGAAGGTTTAACGCGATAAGGGATCGATAATCGCCGTCGCGGAAGCACCAAGCGCGAGCCCCCTTCCTCATGCCCGCGTCATTCCGAATTCGTGACGCGGATGCGCCGAGTCATTTAATTAAACGATTCAATTATCTAGTCCGCGGCGGCGCGAGACAGCCCGATATTTCGCACGCGCGCGCCGCGTCATTATACGAAGCACCTACCATAACCGCGCGTTAATCGTCCTCGCGTCGCGCGAGGCGTCTCCCTTCACCCGTGGAGCAATCAAAAAATGCGCGCCCGAAATAATGACCGTTTCATTCGAAACTCTCCGTGCGGCCGGATAGCAGTCGCTGATTTTAGCCGGCGCGGTGCGCCGCGCGTCGGCGTGTCGGAGGGTCGCTCGACTCGCCGACGCGCCTCGCCTCACCGCACCGCACCGCACCGCACCGCACCACACCGCACCTCACCTCACCTCGCCGCGCCTCACTTCACCTCGCCTCGTCTCGCCTCTCTTCGCTTCTCCTCGCCTCGCCTCGCCTCACCTCGCCTCGCCTCGCCTCACCTCGCCTCACCTCACCTCACCTCACCTCACCTCACCTCACCTCACCGCGCCTCGCCTCGCCTCGCCTCGCCTCGCCTCATCTCGCCTCACCTCACCTCACCTCGCCCCGCCTCACCTCGCCTCACGCTCACCCGACTCACTCGCGTGCGCGCGGTAAGCACGACCGGCCGGCCTCACGTACAGCCTCGTTCACACGCACGTCTCGGCCGGTGAGAGTGTGGGTAGCGCGCGCTTCGTGGCGCGCGTGCCGACGACGGCCGGCGAGGCCGCCTCGCCTTTCTCCACCCTACCTCACTCTCTCGCGCGGTTCGCGCCACACGCTCGTTGCCTCCCGCGCCACCTCGCTCCTCCGCTCGTCCTTCTTCGCTCCCGTCCCGCTGCCCGTCGGAGCTGCCACCAGCCTGAGGGCTCATCGCCTCGACGAGACGAGCGGCATGGTTTGAGCTCCCACCGCCTCTCTTGTTCTCTCCAGCCGTTTTGCCTCTCTTGCCGCGACCACGACCCGTCGCTTCGGCATTTTTCGCCCCTCTCTCTCTCTCTCTCTCTCTCTCTCTCTCTGTATCTCTCCTTCCCCCTCTCTCGCTCTCTGTCTCTCCGTATCTATCCTTCTCCTTTATCCTCCCCGTCTCGTCCCGCCTCCTCTTCCGCCGTTCCGTCGTACACGACGTGCCGCCGCCACCGCCTGCGTCGCCTTTTCGCACGCGTCGCGAGACGAGGAGATTAAAGGCCGACGCGCGTGCGGACCCCGACGATCCTTATCGCCCGCCGCGCGCGCGATGCGTAGAAGCGCGACTCGTCCTCTCTCAGGCGTGACAGCGTTTCAACGGGAATTGCGCGCGCCCGCGCGCTCGCGTACGTGCGAGCCCACTTTGCCATTTGCGGCGATGCGTAACATCGATATCGGCGACCTGCTAAATGTCAGCGCGACGCATTCCGCGGAGATGGTCCCACGGAGGCGAACGGAAAGGTCCTCGCGCTCATTGCGGAAACCCTCGGCGAATTTCCAGCTAGATTCGGGACCAACTTCGGCGCGTAAAGGCAGTGTCTCCTAATGATTGTCGCGTGGGACTAATGATCGCGAGAGGAGCGACCGGAATTTAATATGTCACGTCGCAGAATGCAACGTGACGATCTTCGAGAGCAGCTTTTGTTAAATCTGCTCCCGCGTCCGTGCGGCAAACAATCTACGTCACGCGTCGCGCGTGCTGCAAAAATTTGACGACTAATTCGACACGATATATTCGCACCATCGACAAAGTCGAAAGACCAATTCTCGTCTCTCGTCGTGGCAATCAGGCAGCCGGCCTGCGTGTGAAAAATTTCTCGCTTCAACATAGCGCGGGGGCGAAAGAAGACCGGCAAAGAGTCGCCACAAACGCGCGTATCTCCGCTCTATCGAGCACCTCCGCGGCTGTCAAACCTTCTTTTGTTCTCTGAGTAAACAAACGTCGACGGTGCGGCGTGCGTCAAGGAATGCGATCGGCCGCGAGCGTCGGCCACGCAGAAAGAGCCGGTCGATTATCTTCCGCGGCGCGCCGCGGCGCTCGTCTCTGCGCGCGTAAACGCATTTAGCCGACGCTCGCGTGCGGCGAGGCTTTAATTCTCATTTACCCGCTCCCCCCTCCCCCTGCTCCGAAACCGGAGGCAGCCCAACAGGCATCGATTAAAAGGAAAAAAAACCGGCGCAGTAGCGAGCGAGCGAGCGAGCGAGAGAGAGAGAGAGAGAGAGAGAGAGAGAGAGAGAGAGAGAGAGAGAGAGAGAGAGAGAGAGAGAGAGAGAGAGGCGAAAGGCAATGCGAACGAGAGAGCGAGAGAGAGAGAGAGTAGAGGGAAAGAGATCCACTGATATCCAAATCGGTTCCTGCTTCGACGCCGCTTCACGGTGGCTAGGCAATAAAACGGCCCTGAGAGAGAAAGAGACGGACGAAGGCGACGCGGCGCGGCGCGGCGCGCGATGGGGGGGACGGCCGCTAGAGCGAGAGGGACAGAGAGCGAAGGAGAGACAGCGCGAGAGCGAGCGAGAGAAACGACGAAGAGGAGAGGAGACGCGACCGCACGTAGCCGCAGGCAAGGGCGCGCGTGAGCAGGCAAGCGAGCCTTCCGACGACCCTCCGCCGCGTCGCGTAACGTCGCGTCGCGTCGCGTCGAGTCGAGCCGAGTCGAGTCTCGCCGCGCTGCGCCGCACAGCGCCGCAGCGCGGCGCGCGCTGCGCTGCGCTGCCCTGCGCGCAGCGCCGCGCCGCTCTGTGCTGCGCTGTGCCGCGCGCCACGCCAAGCGCCGACGAGCCATCCACCGGTGTCCCCCGCTCCACGCACGACCAACCACGACGCGAGCCCCCGTTACCCTGTCGCCCTCCCCCCTCTGCCGCGGCGGGTCTCTCGGCGCGCCAAGCTCGCCGTACAGCTGCCAGCTACCGCTCGCCGCCTCACAGTCCGTCATCGTCGCTCGCCGTGTGAGCACACGCGGACGCTCTCTCGGCGGAATCGCAGCACGCACGCAGAGCGCGTGTGTTTTCGTTTCTCTCTTTCTCTCTCTCTCTCTCTCTCTCTCTCTCCCTCTCTCTCTCTCTCCCTCTCTCTCTCTCCCTCTCTCTCTCTCTCTCTCTCTGTTCCCTCGTCGTGCCGCATTCGTCGCGCCGCCGGGGATCGACAGGTCGGCCCCGGCACGCGGTCGCGCGCGCGTCACGTTGAGCGAGTGTCGACGACGGGGCGGGTTCTCAGTGAAGCTCCCCTTGGCTGATTTTGCCGCGGTGACTTTGGAGCGAGAAATTCCACGCGATTCGATATATATAAATACACACACATACACACGGCGATAACGACGAGATAACGACACTTGGCCGCAGAGGCAGAGAATCTCGCAGCCTCGTGATCCACGCGATCCCGCGGCCACCCTCTCCCCCGCCTTCCAGCGGTGGCAGCGCGCGTCAACGCGTGCGCGGTCGTATCGCCGGATGATATTCGCGCAGTGACAGCTGGACGTTATTGCCTGTCGGCGGGCGTGACGACGCGACGACGAGACAGAGTGGCGTGTTCTCATTGACCGCTCGCTTGAGGCTGACGAGCGAGCGAGCGAGCGGACGGAAGGAAGAAAGGACGCGCGCGCGTAAGGGTGAAAGAGCTGAGCGGCGAGCCGTTCCGCCCCGCGAGTGACAAGTGGTCGGCGACGCGTGGTTAACCACGTGGCGCGGTGTGTGCGCCGCCGGTGTGTTGCACAGGGCTTTAGAGTGGTGTGAACTTTCGCGGGACTTTCCTCGCCTGTGCGCGCGCGGCGCGGACGATTCTCTCGCTGGCTACGGGGACACACCAGGTGGTCGCCGGCGAGTGAGTGTAAATCAAACGACAGTCCGCGCCTGAGACAGACAGACAGACAGACAAACGGAAAGAAGGAAGGAAGGAAGGAAGGAAGGAGTGAGTGAGTGAGAGAGAGGGCACAGGCGTTCGCGATCCTCCTTCCCTGGTGAAGAAGAAGAAGAAGAAGAAGAAGAAGAGACTCGCGGGCTTGTGACGAGCCGACGACACTCGCTCGTCGCGCTCTTGGCACATTCCGAGACTTTCGACCTCTCGAGAGACTCTCTCGAGGGTATGGTGCAACGGTGATCGGTCCGCGGCGTGTATCGTTCGTCAGTGTCAGTAGTCGGTAGCAGTAGCGAGGGATCCGCCGCGCGAGGTGGTAGTCTGGTCTCGCCGTCGAGCAGGCCGCTGCGAGATGCTGAGAGCCTCAGCCGTGTCCAGTCAATCACGTAGGGTGCTGCGATCCGAGCCGAGGGCCGTCGCGGCCTGCTAAGATGACCGCGCGTCTACACTCGCTGAGGCACCAGGAGAAGAAATCAGCCGGCAGCAGCCACAGGCAGCACCACCAGCACTCTCAGCATCAGCAGGCCGTGCATCAGGGTCCGAGCCCGGCACCAAGCCCCAGCCCGAGCCTTAGCCCGAGCCCGAAGCACTCGGACGGACGAAGAGTGAGTAGAGAAACTTTGAGCGAATTCGAGACGACGAGACGCCGGCCCCTTCGTTCGCTGTGACATTCCTCTCGCGTTCCGTTCTCGGGGAGAATGCGAAGTCCCGTCGAGAGAGAGAGAGAGAGAGAGAGAGAGACGAGCTCGCACTCGGTGCTCGACGCTTGGTGGATTTCGAGGTCAGCCTCACGGAGGGTGCTCTCGCCGCTGCCGCGTCTTCTGTCCATCGCGACATGGCCACGCCGGGTCACGTACTGGTACCTGATCGCGATGTTCCTCCGACTCCTCCTGCGCGACTCTCCTTAATCTCCCGATCGTGAGGCCGCTGGCGCGACGCGAGAACATGATACCACCGGACACGTGTCTCTTGTTTGCGCAACCTCCCGTCGCCCCGAGTCGCCCTGTCGTTGGACGTGCGATACTACCCGCGCGCGGACGCCACTCGGCCGATTTGTCAGTCGGTCTCCCTCCGGGCGGGAGGGAGGAGAGGCGTACGCCTCGGTGCCGCGGTAATTTGTTGCATTTGTGCAAGGTCTTCGGCTGCGCCGAATAAAGCTCTTCTTTCTCTCGCCGACGCGATATCGTCTCATCGCTGCAATTGGAAAGTTCAAATTGTCCCCTTCGCGCATCCCCTCCCCCCCCTCGCTCTTCCTACTCGACGGAAAGTACTCTCGTCTCTTTTTCGTAGGTAGGTACCATATGACGTGCAGTTGTCTCAAAGTTTCCAGCGAAATTGTGACAATGACTGTGCGTGTGTCAAAATTATCAAAATTATTATCCCCCTCCCCTCTCTCTTTCCCTCTCCAACTTTTTTCGCGAGATTTCATAAATCGAACGATAAATGCGCGGGGAATACGCGCACACGCGCGCAAGATAACGTCGCGATCTCTCGACGTCCGATGCAATCTCCGCGGAGCGACTGGCGCTCGGCGGGACTCCGGGAAAAGTTCGCGATTAAAAACTTGAGTGCATAAAAATGAACGCGAAAGCTGCAGCGCGCGCGGCGTTAGCTGTGTGTGTGTGTGTGTGTGTGTGTGTGTGTGTGTGTGTGTGTGTGTGTGTGTGTGTGTGTGTGTGTGTGTGTGTGTGTGTGTGTGTGTGTGTGTGTGTGTGTGTGTGTGTGTGTGTGTGTGTGTGTGTGTGCGCGCGCGCGCGCGTGCGTGTGCGCGCGCGGTTCTCTCCTCTCTCTAATCCCCGCGAAGTGGGTCAGCACCGCAAGCCAGGCGGATTTCGCGAGATTCCGGAATTCGACGGCTCGACCTTCGCTTATTCGCGGATCGTAAAAACGCGCGAAGGCGATAGCCGCGCGCGCTCGTGCGCTCGCTCGCTCGCTCGCTCGCGAGAGAGAGAGAGGGAGGCGTAAAAAAGAATATCGCTTTGCACGTGCAGGTGCCGCAAAAATGCAATGAAACGTGGAATGAAGAGAAACGAAAAAGCGACCGTCGGGAATTATTGGACGCGCGCGCGTGTGCCGAGAAACGGGACTGAAGAGGACATCGGTGTCCTTTCGCGATCAAAAGATCCGCGAATTCGCGCAAAGACAACGAGACAGAGAAACGAGGGAGTAGCAATGAAAATCGATACGTTCGGACGCGACTTCGAGTCACGCTGTCGCGTTTATTCAGCACCGTATGATCAGACTTTTTTTTCCCATTTTTTCCCCCCTCCGCGACGCGATAAATCTTAGAAAGCGGCGAGCGATCTCATCGATTCCCACTGAAATCCTCGTTAACAAGCGTCGGCATCGCCGACGGCGAGACCGACTCGGCAGGTCTCTCTTTCTCTCTCGCTCGCTCGCTCTTTCTCGCGCGCACTCGCGCTCGACCGCTCGATCGCCGCGCGTGACAAATGCGTTTCCTTATTTTTCTCCGTCGCGGCGGCAAAACAGCCGGGAGCCGGGTCGCGCGCGAGGGCACGTCGCGCGCGGCACGAACGGTGCTCGTCGGAGAGCCTTGTAATACCAATTCGCAGTAATTGGACGTATTTACGGACGGTTATCGCGCAGGATCCGGGCGCCTCAGTCAGCCCGCCACGGTCAGCCTCGTTCAAAGGTGTAATTCGGTTTATCCAATTAGCTCGCCGAGCGGAAAACGCGCGACCGAAATTCGCGTTTCGGCGAATTCCGCGCGCGCGCGTGTACGATCATTTGCGCTCAACAGCGCTTAACAAAACGTACAACAAAACAAAAGTGCGCGTACGCGCACAATGCTCTCGTCTCCCTGCGGCCAGCAGCTTCTTCGCCGTGCGAGAGACCGTGGTGGCCCGATATGGTGATCCCGATAAATTCGAGTCCCGCATCCTCCTTCAAGGGAAAGAGAGTAAACGGCGAACGTTTACTCCCACTCCCCTTCCCTCTCGCCTCGCCTCGCTTCGGCCACGGCCAAGCGCGCGACGCACGCTCGGCGGAGGGTTATTAATGCGCAGATCCGACGATAGAGCGTGACGCGCGAAGGAGCTGCGCGAAATTCCAACGAGGGCGAGCATGAGCGCGCGGCCAGCTTGAACCCGCGCTGTGCACGCGTGCGTGAGTACGACGGCTAGGTGCCCTTTTAAGGCGATTTACGTCGCGTGAGAGAGTAAGAGACGAGCGACGTTCGCGCTCGAGCGCGCCGTGCCGCGTTGCGGTCTCCTATTAGGAAAGTTTCCGCGGTGACGAAAGGGCGCAACTTCGCGCACTCGTCTTTATTAGCGGAATGCGCTCGCGCGGGGAAATATGCGCGCCGCTTCGTTAATAGCGCCGGCGGTAATTCGCCGGCGAAAAATTCGCGCCGAGTCCGAGGTGGGAAAAGACCGAGAGGAACAGAGAGAGAGAGAGAGAGAGAGAGAGAGAGAGAGAGAGAGAAAGGATGGCGGGAATCGATCCGACATTCCTCCTTCTTTGTAATTCGACTTGGACTTTTGTCCAAATCGATGAACGTATCGTGAGGATGATGGAATTAACAATAACGAGGAATTAAACGTACTTACGAATTATCTCCGACCGATCTGGAGCCGTTTCCTCCCGTTCCCCCCTCCTCCCGCAGCCGCCGCGTCAAGAAATTCGTAATCTTTATCGCGTCGAGTTATCGTCGTTGAGGGATCACAGCGATAGGCGGGAGCTCGAGGGGCGCGTTGAGTTAATGAGGGCGGTAAAGTCTCGCGGGACTTGGAAGCGGGAAGGGAGCAAGGAGGGGACGAAACGGGGCAGAGGGTGAGAGAAGGAGAGGAAGAGAGAGAGAGAGAGAGAGAGAGAGAGAGAGAGAGAGAAACAGCGGCGGACGCGAACGTTTCTGTCGTCGTCGGACAACGGCGGACGGCTTAATTGACGGCACTTAGCGGATCGTCGTTATGCCCGGTTTAATTACCTGTCGCTCGTTGCCACCAGCCTTCGCATTTTAATCGATTTATTATGTGCGAGATGAAGGCGTATCCGCTGCCGACGACGCGGCCGAAGACAACGGCGGGCAACGTACGCGTGCGTCTTCAAGAGCGAAGCGCAACATCCAGCTCTTATGAAAGTTCAGTTGTATTTTTATCAAATAAAGAAATGTCACCTCATATCAGCGGCAGGTTTATCCCCATCGCGCTGAAGCGCAGTGCACGCCCGTGGTATGTTTGTGCATTTAATTAGAGATATTAAAGCTTGTATCGAATACACACACCGAGGAGAGAGAGAGAGAGAAAGGTGACCGTGAGCAGTCTCACGGTTAGCCAACGACCGCTGTGAAAACAGTCGGCTTTATGAATTCCGGCGCTTCGATGATGATTCACGACGCCGCCGTACGTGTCGCGAAGGCGTAAGCGACGGTCGACGAGACGCGATTTATCGCGCGTAACGCGCTAATCAGCGCCGCCGGCGACACCGTTCAAAGTCGCCGTCACGCCGCGCGCGCGAGAACCCGTCCTCTTTATCTTACGCCCCTTGCTCCGCAGGCGCGCGTCCACTTTTCGAAGTCGAAAGTCACGGCACGGACGAGCGAGTCGGAGAGCGGCGCGGTCGCCGATCTTATCGGCCTGCGTGACGACGTTTCGATACCTCGCGAAAAAGGCGCTGCGCGTCTGAGTCTGGCGCGCAAAGAGCACGCGAAAGGGATCGTCGGCCAGCGCGATACCCGATGTGGGACGTATGTTAATCTAAGTGGCAACAATGATAAAGCACGTACGCGCGGAGGAAGTGGACTTTTCTGTCTACCACGGCGGAAGAAGGATCAATGTCCATTCCTCGTCGAATCTCGGTCACAAAGAGAGTCCCCGCGAGATCGAACGATTTTACGGAGCGACCGCCGGTCGGCCGGCCGGCCGGCCGGCCGGCGTGCGAAAAATCCCAAGCTCCCGCGGAAAAAGACGCGTCTCCTCATTATTTCACCCGGCGTCACCGAGTTTCGCCCGACGAGCGGAGCGCGTCGGGGAGCTGATTCGGGGGAAAAAGGTGTAGAGAGAGAGAGAGAGAGGGGAAGGGGAAGGACAAGCGGCCCGCGACTAACCCAGTTTCACCCCTCAGCCCCGAATCGCCGAGGCGTGATTTAATCGTCCCTACGAAATTCCTGCCGTGCACGCGCCCGACTCCACGGACTCGCTCGCACTCGAGCTCCACCGCACAGACAGGCGCCCGTCTCTCCCTCCCTCCCCCGCGCTTCGCCAGCTCTCACGCTTTGTCTGCCGCGGCCCGCTCTCTCGTCCCTGTCGCCGCCGCGCGCATCTTTTGTAATAATAGAAGGACGCGGCGGAGCGCGAGAGCGCCCGGCGTGACACGCGCGTACACGCACGTACACACACACGCACAGACACCCGCTTGCGCGCGCACGTGTGACCACCGCGGCTTGCTCTCGTTTGTTTATCCACGGCGGCGCTCCCGCATGCACGCAACGCGCGCGCCGGCTTCACCTCGTTTCCCTTTATCCTTCCGCCCGTGTACTTATCTCTGTCGCTCTCGCAGCTATCTGCGGTGTCCCGTTCTCTCTCTCTCTCTCTCTCGCTCGCTCGCTCGCTCGCTCTTTCGCTGGACCCGGTTCTATCTCGTCACTTGTTATCCTTCTCGCCACCGGCCGCTTCCATCTCCGTCGCTCTGCTGGCGCCTCGCTGTTCGCTCCTATCTCTCTCTCTCTCTCTCTCTCTCTCTCTCTCTCTCTCTCTCTCTCTCTCTCTCTCTCTCTCTCTCTCTCTCTCTCTCTCTCTCTCTTCCCCCCGACTTTACGTCTCCCTTCCTCTTGCTCTTTCTTTCTCAGTTGGAATCCCCCGACTTTGTCGCTCGCTCCCCCGACCACCTATTTCCATTTCTATCGCTCCACTCGTATTTTCTCTCTCTCTCTCTCTCTCTCTCTTCTCCGCTCGCTTTCTAGCTTCGACTTTATCTGTCCTCGTCGCCCGTTATTTCTATCTGTCGTTCCCCACGCAGAAATCTGCTGCTGCTGCTGCCTTTCTTGCTCGCTCTCCGATTCCGACTCTATCTGCTCTCTCTCTCTCTCTCTCGCCGCATCCGCGTGTCGCGCGCTATCTTCATCTCTCACGGGGATATTTGCCGTCCCTCTCTCTCTCTGTCTCTGTCTCTCTCTCTCTCTCTCTCTCTCTCTCTCTCTCTCTCTCTCTCTTCCTACCGTAATGTGGGCTGCTGTTTCCTTCTCTCGTAGCAGACGTACCTTTGTGAGCTCGGCCTCGTGGCTTGCTACTTCGCACGCTGTCCCTTTCCCACACGAGACATCCGCGTCGTTCTCGCTCACTAAACCTTTGTCTCTCGTTCCCCCAAATGAGTCTGTCCTTCTCTCTCTCTCTCTCTCTCTCTCTCTCTCTCTCTTGTCTCATCTCCTTCGTACGTGTGCATCGACTGTTTCTGTCCGTCTCATACAATCATATTGTTATATTCGTCGTCTCGTTCTCGCTGCTCACGCCGCAGCGCTGGCCATCCTCGTCGCGTTGCTCTCCGTCTCCCTTTCTCCTACACGTCGGCGTTGCATTCACTGTCTCCGTCCGCGAGGACGGCTGCGCACGACGGCTTCTAACTTCTTTTTTCCATCTCGCTCGTTCGCACTTGGTCGCTTGGCACAGAGAGCGCACCGAAAAGTCGAGCGGGAGCGGCGGCGCTGCCGCCTTTCTTTCAGCGAGCCCGAGAAGAATTGGGATTCCCCCGTGCCGACTCGGGAACTCTGCCCGCGATTTCCGTCGCGGCGACTTCTCGCGGCGAGGAAACATCCGGTTGCGAGATACTCCAGAGCCGCTCTCCGCGTCGTCGTTCTTCGGGGAAATTCGCCCGCCGCGTGGGCGGGATGATTAAAGAGAAACCGACGGAATGATCCTGGAGAGCGACATCGACCCGCCGCTATCCGCTAACCGCACCCGCGGAAATCCGCCGCGCACCGACGTGCACCTTCGGGACACCCGGTACGGCGCGCGTTTGCCTTCGACGCGCCCGCGCCGGTTCTCTGTCATCCACTTCGCGGTCTACCCCACTTTATCCCCGGCTCTATCCCCGCCCGTCTGCGACTATCTCCCATCTGAGTCGCAGTCTCTATGATTACCCCTTTGCGTCTCTCTCTAGACCGTCTACTCGACTCGTCGTCGTCGTCGTCGTCGTCGTCGCTGCCGCCTTCGTTTTCGTGTTGTCGTCACCGCGAGCGACGTCGTCGGCACTCCGCCAGCGAGCGAGCTAAGAGCCGCAGCGCCGCGCCGCGCCGCGCCGGGCAGGAGGAAAAAATCAAGAGCAGGAGGAAAGAAAAAAAGAAACGCACGTGCGGGCTCTCATGGCCTCCGCAAACAAGTGCAAATTCTCGCTCTCAGCGCGGCCAGTTGAAAAGCCGCGACTCGCGCGCGCGCGCCGCTCGTAAGAGCCTATAAATAGCTCCTAATTCTGAGCTGCTCGTCGCTCGTCCCGTCTCTCTTTCTTTTCCATTTTCGTTCAATGAACGCGCACGGCGGCGGGGGCAAATGCACGGGGCGGGGGGGGAGAAGAGGCGGGAGGTATAGATGGATGATATCCTCGATGACACGGCGGATAAGCGATCGTAACTGGACCCAATCCAGATCAAGCGGGCTGACGGGCCGAGATGGTAGCCTCGATACGCTGCTCATGGCGCGCAGCGTGTGTGTCATTCCGCGGCTCTCTCACTCTCTCTCTCTCTCTCTCCCTCCCTCCCCCTCCCGCTCCCGCTCCCGCTCGCCGGCGGCTCCTCGTAAATCACCACTTCCACCGAGCGCGAGCGGAAAAATAGCACTTCGCCTGAAGTAGGAGAGCGTGTCGCGTCTAGGCAACACGTCGCTCTTTCCGTCGTTAAGCCGCGAGCGAGAAAGCTCGTTGCCGTCGCGCGGGAGGACGAATGCGAAGCGATCGATTAGCGAGACGCGCGACAATTGGAATCGCTCTCGCTCGCTCGTTCGCCCGCGCGCGCTTCTCATGAGGAGAGAGTTAGAGAGAGTTAGAGAGAGAGAGAGAGAGAGAGAGAGAGAAGGAAAGGAAGTGCGCGAGCGCTTTGCGATATTGATACGCGTGTATAAGCGAGCCGTCTCTTCTTGCGTCTGTTGCAGGCTAACAAACCACTAATGGAAAAACGGCGGCGAGCGAGGATCAACCAATCCCTGGCGGCGCTGAAAGCGCTTATTCTCGACAGCGCCCGCCTGGAGAACACTAAGCACAGTAAGCTCGAGAAAGCTGATATCTTGGAGCTTACGGTCAGGCACCTACAGCGGCAAAGGTCGCTCGCTCAACCCGGCCTGTCCAGGTACAAAGCCGGATACCAGGATTGCTCGAGAGAGGTAAGATGGCGTTTAAATTAAAGCGCGCTCGCGCGACGCGCGCTGCGTTTTTTATAGCAGCCTTGACGATTATCCGCGAACGCGAGTGAGAGCGCGCGCGGTGGGCGGACGGCTTGTTGTTTCCCCGAGAAAACGGAACGAAAGTGGTCGGCCTAGAGGGTGGGGGGTGGAGGATGGGTGGGGACGAGGAGAGGAAGAAAAAAAAAGAATCCGCTCGGAGGAGATATTCGATCGACAACCGCATCTTCCCGGACAAAACAAAGACGATCGGTAAGGCGACTCCGCCGCGGAAAAACGTCGCTTTTTGCGCCGCAGTTGCCATTATACCCCGCCGCGACGTTTCGCCACAGGGTTGCGCGACGATGACGGCGGCGAGAGGGAGGGAGGGGGGCCGGGAGGCGGTGAAAAAAGTCGAATTCCAGCGCGTCCGGGGAGCATGTAATCGGAGAACTCGGCGGAACTGGTTCGTATTACGGGCGGGAAGGGATGGGGACGAGAGCGGGGAATCCTGCCGAGTGGAAGAAGAACCCACCGAAACCACCCTGCCCCTTCCACACGCGGCCCTCCCGCCGCCGCCGCCGCCGCCGCCGCCGTTGTTCTCCCCTCGAGCGACGAGAGGTATCGGGTTATCGTTGGAAAGTCTCGCGTGACTCCGCGGAGCTCTCTCGCCCTCCTCCCCGCCGCCGCCGCCTCATCCTCCCGCCCCCTCCCCCACTTGTTCGTTAAGGGATGTCCAGCCGCGAAACGAGAGGAAACTCGTTGAAAGCGGACACCCCGTAAGTGCCGCGTCGCGCTGAATCTACCGGACGAGCTGATCAAGTGCGCTCGAGGATATAGATCTCGGTTGCGGGGGGAGGAGGAGGGGAACAAGAGGAACGCGGCGGTTTTTCGAGCTCGAGCTCGATTTTGCATATGTCGGTCGGCGGTGAGCGCAGCAATGTCGTGGAAAACTGCTAAGGGCTGGGGGGAGGGGAGGGAAGAGGAGGAACGCGATCACAACTTTTCTCGCGCGGGAACTGGGACTCGGTCCGCAAACTCGGCAATTCTCAACCGTCCGGATCTCGTCTAGTTCGGACGTTGGCGGCAAAAACAAAATTCCACTCGGGAAACGACGACGACGAAGCGAGCGAGCGAGCGAGAGAGAGAGAGAGGGGGGGGAGAACTCGTCCGTGCCTCAACAACGGGAGGAGCGTCGCCTCCCGGCGGGGCGTGTTGTTTGCGGCCGATCTTCGCTTAATTTTCCTCAGTCGTTCGCTTATCGCCTCGCTGCTTACCGACGCGAAACTTTTTCCTCTCCTCTTTTCTCGCGCGCTCGTGCGCGCGGCCTCGTCGACGAGGCGATACCGCCGGCGAATGTGCGCGCGCGCGCGCGCGCGCGGCGTCAGGCATTTCCGTCGTATATCTTCATTGGTGCGGAACTCGAGGCGCGTCGAGACTCGATTGTTGGCTCGCCTCGACAAAGCGCACTTGCCGCGCGGCACAAAGCCCGCGGCCTTACCTGTCGCGCGCGGCTCCTTATCGGTACACGCGCGCCGATAAAGTCGAAAAATGTGGCTGCGCCACGCTCGCTCGCTCGCTCGCTCGTTCGTTCGCTCGTTCTGCCCGCCTCGTGACGAGAATTTCATTGGAAGCATTCTCTTCCGCAATCGCCGTCGTCGTCTGCCGGCGACCCGCGCTTGGGGCTTGCCGATTGCTCCTCGTCGTGCCCGAAAATTACGACGTTCGCAAAGCTCCAATCGTGCGGACAACGCAGTGCACTTGAGAATGATCTCGTTTTAAGAGGTTTCTTTACGATTTTAAGCCGGCTCCCACCTCGACGCGCTTTGTTTTCTCGTCGATCATCCTACCGATACCTGACCGACGTTTTAATCGCTGATATCACGTGATCGATAAAGTCGATATAAAAATACATTGGACTGAAAGCGGAGACACACGCATATCTCGATGAAGCACCGAAACATCGCAGTCGCCTGCGCGGCATCGTCGGCGAGCCGACAAATAAACCTGTAAAGATTGTCTCCGTCGAGAGAAGAAAAGTCGCGAGTAATTCGGCCGGCGAAGGGCCGCAGAAACTGGCGATATTGAATCTTGCAAAATATCACCGAACAGTCGCGCGTTCGTCTCTCGAGAGCCGGCGAACGCCGCCGGCGTGCCAACACATCGCGCTCAGCAGCAGCGGAGGGGGGGAGGGAGGGGACGACGCGGAGGGTAGGAAGGGTGGGTGAGAGCGTGCCAGAAATTTCGGGCGACGAGACGTCGGGCGAAATCACGGCGCGAGCGCGGCGGCGGCACGCCGTGATATACGGAACGGCCGTGTGCGAGTTGGGCGCAGGAAGGAAGGAAGGAAGGAAGGAAGGAAGGAAGGAAGGAAGGAAGAAGGGAGGAAAGGAGGGAGGAAGGAGCGAGCGAGGGTTCCCGCGGGGCAAACTTTACGGCCTTATAAAACCGCCGGTCGAGGCGACGTGTCCCGCCGCCGCCGCCACCGCGCCGTGGTGGCGCAGTTTCGCTGCCCTCGTCCCCGAGCTCCTCTCGTCCGCTCCGTCGAAAGCACCGTTGCGCGAAAGCACATTCTCGGCGCGCGCGAGCGTGAAACGCGCGAGCGTATGCGTCCGGTGTTTGACGCGATTGCGTGAAAACCGAGCGGCCAGGCCGGCCGCGATAAACCATAATCAGCCTGCGCGTCGCGCGGAGGGCGCCAACGCCGAGATCGATCGCTGTTAATTACATCAATTACCTCCCGTCGATCCGCTTTCAATTCAGCGAACCGATTCTGCGCGTGCGAGCGGAGACGCGTCTTGCGGCTCCGCGCACGCGGCTGGAACCAATGAAAAATGCCGGATCCCGTTTCTCTTAATTGCTGACGCACGTGGTTAACCCACATTCGTAAATCCACCACCCGATACGCTCGATCTCTCAATGTCGATGCCGCCCCGCGCTATTCTCTCTCTCTCTCTCTCTCTCTCTCTCTCTCTCTCTCTCTCTCTCTCTCTCTCTCTCTCTCTCTCTCTCTCTCTCTCTCTCTCTCTCTCTCTCTCTCTCTCTCTCTCTCTCTCTTTCTTTCTTTCCTCCCGCGGCCGCGCAACCTTCCCAGCATGCGGCGGATTCGGTTGCTTTATTTTCAAGCAGCGACCCATAAAAGCTCTCTCGCGCGCGTCGGGTGCGGCGAGCGAGTGAACGAGCGGGAGAGCAAGCGCGCGAGCGAGCGACGGGCGGAGAGGGGGGCGGGCGTGCGTGCGGCGTTTCTCGGCTCGCCGGCAGAATTATTGTCCGTCGCCGTGGCGGCATGCGGCGATAGTTTCACTGGCGAGCGGCGCGCTCGATACGCCGCCGCCGTCGGCGCGTTGCTGGCGCGCCGCGCCGCGCCGTGTGAAATATAGCGTGCGATACGTTCCGCGATTAGAGATCAATCGCGCCGCTTCCGCTTGAATCACCGCGGCTGCCGCCAGCGCGCCGTTTCCACTCTCGCAATTCGGCTCCCGTCCGGCTGCTGCTGCGAATTTTCTCGTCGCAGAAACGTCGCGACGATCTTTGCACTCGCGCATCTCTCTCTCTCTCTCTCTCTCTCTCTCTCTGTTTCTTTCTTTCTTTCTTTCTTCGCATGACGCGCCCCTCAATTTCTACTCGCCAAGAGCGCGGCGACCGTGAAGAAGTTATCGCGACGTGGTCCAACGAATATTTCGAGTCGGTCGAATATTTTGCGATTCAAGAGCTCACGGATGATTGTCGAAATTCCAATAAGAGACCAAGCGACAGCCGATCTCCTGCGCTTTCGCAGTCGCCGTCGAAAAATACTGCGGACGTGGAGGCTGGTTGCAACGATATCCCGTTCCAATCGCAGACCGGCCGCGCGCTAAGCAGCCGGCGCGCGTCAATTAGCGCCCACCGGACTGATTCGCGATAACGATCGGCCCTGAAAAGTTAGCGGCGCCGCCGTCGGAACGCCGGTCGACGCGAGTCGCGCGTTAAAGAGCGTTTTATCGCGGCGGCTGTTATCGCCGACACGTACGAAATAAATTACGAGCCGCGCGCCGCCGGCACGGTGCTCCTGGGTCGGCCGGGGGAGTATCGGGTAACAAATAATCACGGCGCGCGCGGCGCGAGAGAGACGGAGGGAGGCAGCGAGCGAGCGAGCGAGAGAGAGAGAGAGAGAGAGAGAGAGAACGCCGCGCCGCGCCGCTCCGTTACTCGATCGAACCGCGGATTAAAGAGCAAACGCGAAATATTCAATTACGCCCGGCGGTCGATAATGACTGACGCGCGCGATACCGCTCGGCCGAGAAGAGAATTTCCAGCGCGCGCGCGCGATATATTTTTCCGTTTCATCGTAGCGCGCACCGTATCGAAACCGACGCGTGCTCGCGCGCTAACTGCCCGCGAGAGAGAGAGAGAGAGAGAGAGAGAGAGAGAGAGAGAGAGAGAGAGAGAGAGGGAGAGGGAGAGAGAGAGGGGAGGGAGAGAGAGAGAGAGAGAGAGAGAGAGAGAGAGAGAGAGAGAGAGAGAGAGAGAGAGAGAGAGAGAGAGAGAGAGAGAATAACTCGCGGCGTTAATTCGCGCGCACCCGCCGCCATTCGCGGCCGCCGCTGTGTTTAGCGATAATAATTATTTAAATTCGCGGGATTATTCGTGTGAATAACGGAGGAATCCGCGCGGCCGTCCTCGCGCCGCGCCTAAGACGAGTCATGGCCTCCGATCAGCGGACTCGGCTTCTTCGCTCGGCTATCAGCCGCGATAGAAACGTTTAATCGGCTTGAGGAGCCGCATTGTTTGCTCACACCGCAAGCTCGCGATCTATCCTTAAGCGAGAGAGGAAGAGAGCGATTGGAATCCTCCGAATTTTCTCGCCTCTTAAATCTCGCTTGTGAGAACGAGCGGAGCGGAGAGACTCTCACGGGAGTGCTCAAACTCAAACTTAGGCTTACGTCTCGACGAGTCAGAGTATACGTTTCAATTAATTAGCGAGCGAATGCACGTACCTGCGAGAGCTGGTAGTGGGGGGGGGGGGCGCGTGAGAGAGGTCGCTGATAAATTTCGGGCGAAAGTAATTCCCAGCATCATTCCGAGCGGGGCGCAATTCACGGCTGAAAGGTCACTCGAGCTCGATTGTCACTCTGGCGTTCGAGTGGGATTTCAGCGGAATCACGCATTACGGGATAATCACGCACTGTCGCGCTCCATCAGACAAAGCATGACGCGCGCTCAAGAGGGAAGGAGTCGCGCGCGCGCTCGCCGCTCTCACTCACTCTCTCGTGTCAGTTTCTCTGCAATCGGCCGGTCCCGTTGTCGTGTTCCAGGTGAGCCGCTACCTCGATGCGCCGGACATCATCACGGGCAATACCACGCCGATGGACCCGGCGGTGAAGCAGAGGCTGCTGCGCCACCTGGACAGCTGTGTGTCGGAGCTGGACTTGGATCTGGGCTCGCGGCCCGACAGCGGCCTGGGCAGTAGCCCAGGTAGCGTGACGGATCGCGTGGCGGGTGCGACGAGCCCGGGTCCGCTCGATCACCATGTCGGCGGCCCGGTGGGTCCGCACTGCAGCACCGCGGCGACCCTCACGCCGGCCGGGCTGATCAAGTCCGAGATCCCGGAGATGGAGGCGGCCCGGCCGGACAGCAGCACCACCGCCGGCGACGAGAACAACAACAGCAGTCGACCGACCTCGGCCTTCAGCCAGGTGAACCCGGCGGCGTTGGACCCGCACCACCCGCACCACCCGGCGGGCTTGCCGGTCGACCACCAGGCGTCCACGTCGCAGCAGAACCCCAACATGCTGTCGGTGGTGCAAGTCATACCGTCCCGGCTACCGGACGGCCAGGTGGTGTTCCTGTTGCCGAGTCACTACGTGCAACTGGCAGCCGCGGCCGCGGCGAACGGCATCAGCATCGGGCCGAATCCACCCACGGCGATCTGGGCGGCGACCAACATGTCGCTGCTCAAGGCCACCGACAAGTTGGCGAAACGACCGCACGAGGACCTCGCGCAGGAGTGGATCCAAGACCCGACCGGCCTGAAACCGAGCAAGAGCCCGAGGATGGAGCAGCCGGAGCAGCCGTTGGACTTTACCACCACGTCGAAGAAGATGAAGACCGGCTCGAGAAGCACGACGCATCTGCCCGCCGTCACTGATCAACAACAGCAGCAGCAACATCATCTACGGCAGCAGCAGCAGCAGCAGCAGCAGCAGACGTCGGTTCGTCTGCCGGCCGAGGGTGCCGGATCCATCGTCGAAGACCGGCCGTCTAGTCACGCGGACAGCGAGGTCACCGTAGGCATGCCGTCCCCGTCGCCCGTCGGCCAACAGCCCGTCAAGGACGAGGAGGGCATGTGGAGGCCGTGGTAAACTCGGCGAACCGAGCAGTTTCGCAGCTGAGCGCGAAACCGGGTGGAGGCCTCTTCTTGTGTCTCTTTGTAAATAGGATCTTTCGTGGGGCGCGCGCGAAACCGGAAGTCGAAGCCGCTGTACGCGGCCGCGATCGTCGTCCAACGAGCGAGCGAGATACAGAGAGAGAGAGAGAGAGAGGGAGGAAGAGCCAGTCTTCGAGTACCGCTGAGAGCGAGGTCACGCAGACACTTCTTGCACAGCCGAGGAAACGCGGCGTTTCCAGTCCCGGCCTCCCCCCCCCCCTGGTGAGGTTCATGTAAATTGCCATTATTCTGGGAACTAATTTTATGCGCACACGAGATTTCTTTGTCGTGCGGACGATACATGCGACGACGAAGTATTGTTTTCGGACGTTGATAATGTATGCATCGCGTAACCTTTGATTAACTCGACGCGCCGTCGAGTCTGACGTCTTCACTTCGGCACGAAAGGCGCTTTGTTTCTTTTCCTTCTTCTTTTTTCTCGATTAAAAAAATTTTCTCTAACTGTCGGGCAATCGAAGCGGTCCGTCCGGCCGCGGAGACGAGGACGAATGATCGCACTGTGTGCACTTTCGGCAATTGGGGAATTCGCGCGTGCAGCCGGAAAAGAGTTCTTCAATTAGCGCAATAAAATTCCCCAGCGCAGTCGCGGTAATTACATCGCCGATACTCGCGCGTTATTTACGACAGAATCGGCGATATACGACACAGCCCGCTCGCGCGCGCGCGATAACACACAATCGCCGAAACGGCCGAGCGAAATTGCACAATCGGCGAATTTTCATAAGCACGGGAAATTAACACGCTTCGCGGTAATGTCGGCGGAGAGGAATGCTAATTGGCGGGAATTGAAATTATCCTTTCACGCGGCTGCAAGGTCGACGAATTTTATGGACACATCGGACGCGTATCTCTCCCCCCTCTCTCTCTTTCTCCCTCCTCCCTCTTTCACCCCCCCCCTCTTTCTCTCTCTCTCTCTCTCTCGTTTGATATCCGGCCGATTCTGAATTTCGAGCACGGTCCGGCGTCTCGAGTCTCGCTCGCGCGATACCGGGAAAATCGCGGCCAGAACAACTCGCCTTTCTGCTTGTCTTTGTTTTTTCCTTCATCCTCGCTCGACGTTTTTACTCGCGCGGAAACGAGTACACGGAAAAGGCGTATGCGCGCATTCTCGTTTAATAACGCCGGCGAGCGCGCGCGTGCGCTCGCGTCGTTTCTTGTGTCGGCGTCGCTAATGAAGCCTTTAATTTGCATCAGCGCCCAAAAGCGCCAGACGCAAATTCCCCTTCAACGCCCCGGCCACGGCGGCGCTATTCTCGCGCTAACAACTCGATGCGTTCGTTTTGTTTCGCGGCGGGATTTTTGCGTCAACGACGTCAGCGGTCGCGCAGCGCAGCGGCAACCTCCATCCAGCGATGGCGAGTATAGCGACGGAAACAAAAGCGAAAATAAAGAATGCGACGATAGCGCGGGATACCACCTAAAACCTAAAACCCGCGCGCCGTGCCGCGGCGGGTCTAACCTTTAAATATGACGCACTGCACATTTTTTCCCGCCCGCTGTAATTTCGCAGGTTTGCGCGGATCTCGGATAATCTCTTTTTCGAAGGCACTCGGCGAGACAAAGGGAAAATGTTAATGTTTACATTACCATTGGCGTTACCTGTGTGTCGAGTAGAATCAATTCTCTTGTTTGTTTTATTTCTTCTCGAGAGATGATTTCGTCCGCAGGCAGAATTGGCGAAGAAGTGACGAGTCGATCCAAGGTTAGGTTAGGTTATGTTCCGGTACGTTCCACTGTTTAGATCGACAGACTTGCAACTGTTTCCTAGTTAGTTTATCCCCACTCTAGAGAAAAAGAAAAGGAGAGAAGGAGGTAAGATGCGTGTATGTGTGCGCGTGTGTGTGATGTGTATGTATACACGTGTGTGTGTGTATATGTGTGTGTGTGTGTGTGTGTGTGTGTGTGAAGAATGAAGAACAGACTGGATGACGCGTAACGTCCAGGTTTCGCGCGGGCCCGAATGCCAAAGTAGAGAACGAGTGCGTGCAAGATTGTAAAAAAGTTCTGCGCCTAATCACGATTTTCGATTTTCCCCGAAGAGACGAGGAGGAGAAGGAGGACGACGAGCGACGACGAGGTGGCTGCCGCCCTTCTCGGCCGAAGTCGGTCGCGCGACTCTTTCGCAATCGCGCGAGCGGCGCAGGTCGGTCTGACGTAGTCGCGCGTAAAAACGCGCCACAAGATAACTGTATGTATGTAAATGACGGAGTAATTAGTTAACGATTATCGAGCGAGAGAAAAACGAGAGAAAGAGAGTGTGTGTGTGTGTGCGTGTGTGTGTGTGTGTATGCGCGCGCGTGCGAGAGAAAGATCAACGAGTGCGTGCGTTTAGTCTGCCATTCGTGTACATAGCCCCTATCAGCCCCCCACCCTCACCCCCGATCGAAACTATTGCTATTTGCGAGATATAGATTTATTTTGATGTTATCTAGGTGTATATGGGCAAAAGAGAGAAAACGAGTGCGTGCATGCGTGCGTGCCTGTGCGTGCGAAAGAGAGTAGCGAGAGCGTGTCGTGCGCGCGATCGGTGTAGTCGCGCGTAAGCGTAGCGAGGAGTCACCATCTCACCACCTAATTTACGTCTGTAATTGCTAAATATCCTGGAATTCGAATTCCTTATTCAATGTACTTAGACGCGCAGTCAATATAGTCATATATATTGAACTGTACCCCGCACACACACATGTCGTCGTCTTATTTCTCCCCGGCCTCTCCCTCCTCCCCCTTTCCACACAGCACATACACACACACACACACACACGCGCGCGAGAGATCGCTCGCACCTCACTACACTTCTGTCGTTGCGACTCGGTCGGTTATATTTTTTCCCCTTCCTCCCTCCCTCCCATTGTATTTCGGTTTCTTCGGTTTCACTTGCGAAACATTTCGACTTGCGAATGTTGTTGTTGCAAATATACAACGACAACGCGCGGAGACTCTTGGAGATTCCCTCTGATTGATTAGTCTCTCGACGGCGATCGAGTTGCATCGTGCGACAAGTGCACGATCGTCCTGAGCGAGCCAGGATTAAATAAACTTCAAAGTTGATTCCGCGGCATGCGATTTCCGCTCCCTCTCTGAGAGCCGATTTGAGAATTTCAGTTCGAACGGCGAAATGTCGCGCACACCGCACGGGACGTCAGATGTGCGGCGAAATATTACTCTTGATTTTCTCCCTCGAGGATTTCACGGTGAAATAATCCGAGCGGATGTTGCTATCACGAAGCGACGGACGTGTGTGTGTGTGTGTGTGTGTGTGGATCGGAAGGCCGTCGGACGAGTAAGTATTCGGATAATTATTACCAGCGGTCCCGAGTAAAAGTGTCGTTTCCGCATTCACCCTGCAAATTCCGGCCGAGTCGGAGAAGCAACCGTGTCGTTCTTTGCGAGTCGCAACGAGCGACTCTGTCGAGATAAACTTGAGAGACCGGAAACTTGCGAAATATTTGGTCATTTCAGTAGACTGTATTTTTCCTCGTTAATTTCAACGAGCGATGTATATCGATTACGTGACGTCACTGCAGATAAATTCAACGAGCAACCATCAGGCGGTCAGATGAAGATCAGTGAGAAAATGAGCGAATAAAGCCACAAACTTTCTTCCCTCACAGCCTCGACTATCGTCTTCTTTCGGCGACGACGGGAAATCGTCTCGATAAGATTTGAGGGTTCAAAGCAGGTGCGAAAGTGGAAATTACAACCTGAAATGGAACCGCACCTTGCGTGTTCTGTCGCAATGGCGGCAATTCCGGTCTCGTGGCCAAACACTCGACGGCAAACGTCGATCAGCGAGCGACTAACGTGTGTTGAGGAACGCGCGTTTCTTGCCGATCATTTTGCCGCCGCGTACTTTTCCGCGACCGAGTCTCGGATCGACGAGCGACGCATATGTTTATGACGCGTCCTGTTATTCATTTCTCCCGCCTATTCGACTGATTGCGATATTTCGTCGGATACCGCGTCAGCTAACACGCGACTGCGTGTTACGCCAGGACCATGAACCAGTCAGGAGCCAAGGCAGGAGCAGGAGCACGTGGCCGCCGATGCATCGCGCGTCTCCGGTCGAATTATTCACCGCACGGAATTCCAGCGATCTCCGAACAGCGAGCGATTCGTCGAGAATCAAGAAGCGCTCGGTTCAAAATTTGAAGTCCGCTCGGAGACCAGCAGCTCTCGCGGCTCGCCGTCGTTTGATAAATAAGTCGCAGCTTTATGTATCTTTGATTATTCTTTAACTTTAGCGTTCGCGCGACAGGTAATATCAATCGGAGCAGCTGAATAATGATCCACGAGCGGGATTAATAAATTGCGCTCCCAATCGATGGCAGCATACAAGATCGATTTGGACTACGAACGCCAGCTCGAGTCTCACGAGAGAGGATGTCATTTTTTTCCCCGTCCCTTTTCAGCCAGCTTGCCGTATCGGTATCGCGGCTCTCACCTCTTTCGGTGCATCCCAGCATCGCACCGAAAAATGTTTTTCAACCCCGAGAGAAACAATAAAGAGATTGCGAAAACGCGGAAAATTTGTTTCATTCACCCGCTATTTTAATTCCACTATTATCACCCGAATCGGTCGATCGATGCGTTGTGTTTGTGACTTTCGAAAGACTTTCGAAACTCCACATGCGTTATTTTGACGCCGACGGGATATCGGGATTATCGAGTGTCAAGTGCAACATCGGAACTTCCTAAAAATACTCCCCAGGATTCGACGGATTCCGCTTCGAGTCTCGACGCGGAAAAACGCGGCGGTAAGTCACCGCCGAAGTGGCGTGGAGAAGGGGAGAGGGGCAGGACGACGCTAGCTGTTTCGCCAGCAGCGTTTGCTGCGCCTGTGGGCGATCGATATTTCAAGTTCGACGTGGAATTTGCGGCGGAGATTAACGCGCGGTCGAAATTTCGACCGGTCCCCGGCAAATCCGCGCGCGATCGGCCGCTACCCGATATGATCATTTTCCCGTTTTCCCGCTCCTTTTTCTCTCGCCGGCTCGCCTGCGTGGCCGACCTTCGACGAGCTCCTCTCGCGGGAAAAAGGCGACGGCGGTAACGAGACTACGGCTGGCCGGAGGGATCGTTAATGCCATTTTTTCGCGATCATTAAACTTTTTGTCGACGCGCGAGTCCTAACGACCGCGTCGAGCGACGCGCCCGCGCGCTACGAGAGAAACCGATTACCGGTCGTTAAGTCGACCTGTTTGCGCCCGAGAAGTGACCGTTCGCACGCCTCTCCTCTCTCTCTCTCTCTCTCTCTCTCTCTCTCCCTCCCTCCCTCCCTCCCTCCTCTCGGTCTCTACTTGTCCGCGTGCACGTGCCGCTGATGCACACATAACCGTAAACGCAAACGACCCCGGTAAGGTCCGCCGCCGGGGCGAACGAGCCGGATCCATTTCCGCGACTTTGCTCACCGGAAACCGGTTTTTATCGCGCAGCTAGACGCGCCGATATAATAAAGTAGAAAATTAATATTCAGCGCGGGCTCCTCGCGAGACGCTGACGAAAGCTTCGCGCCGGCGCACGACCGGGCTTCTCGAGTCGCCCGCCTCTCTCGGAGTTTACCGAAGGAAGTCCGTCGCGCGCGCTTCGCTTCCCCACTTCGACGAGGTAATAAATATCACGTTGACGAGCAGCTGACGAGCGCTCCGGCTTGAATTATTAACGTTCGCGAAGCGTGCCCTCCTAGCGGGTCCTCCTCGCGCGCGGCGGACGTTTGTGCAAAGTTTTGCCCATCGTGTCGCGGGAAAACGAGAAAATCGATCGAGAGCGCGCGCGCGTGCTGCGAGAGCGAGAAAAACGCGATTATCAGTCGGCGAGCGTTATCGCACAATTCTACGCCGCAACGCGCGCGTGGACTCGCGACGCGACACAATCAATTTTTTGCCGCTCGGCAAATAAAACCTAGTGCACGTGCGCGTGCATGCGCGCGCGCACACACACACACACACACGGACGCGTGTATAATGGGTTGGTCGGTCCTGCCGCGTAGATCAGGTTACGTGATCGCGCAACAATCACGGCAATTATAGATGAGAGATCAAGCGGTGCGACACCGTGTCGTGGCGCGCAGCGCGCGCGCGCGCGATTATCCCGCATGTACACGACGCGGAGCGGCAGGGAGAGGAGGGAGGGGAGAAAGGGAGGGAGAAACTGAAAGAGAGCGGAAAGCCGGAAAGAGAACGAGAAAGCCGTGATATCGACCCGCGCGCACTCGGCTTCGACGCTTCGACCGCTTCCGCGTCGGAAGAATGTCAAGCGCGGAAACTTACCTGCTCGCGCTCGGCGGAATTTTCTCACGAGAGGATAAACTTGGCGCGCTTCGCGCGCGCACTCCGGCTCCGACGACTTGCTCGTCGTCGGCGAGACGACGAAACGCGCGCGGGTATGCAAAAGGGAGAGAGGGTTCGGGGCAAATGAGTGGGCGCACGAGCGAATGGGCGAGGCGAGTGAGTGAATTTTATTACACCTTGAGGCGCTAAGGTCCTTCCAGCTTGTAATTTTACAGATGCACAGCGAGGGGGCGAGGGAGGACGAGGGGAGAGATCGAGAAAGAGAGAGAGGGAGAAGGAGGGGAAAGCGCGAGCGAGAAAGAGACATCGGCTTATTATTAACCGAGCGTAAAGGAAGAACGAGAAACGCAATTTATTGAGGCGGGGGGAAACGGCGGAGGTAAAAAAAAGGAGGACCAGAAGAAGCAGAAAGTGCGCGTTCCCGCCGAGCGGAGGGTAGTCTTTAAATCAGGAGCTTTTAGATCATATCCGGCCGCGCGGGTTCTCGGCTCTCCGGGTTGCGCAATGTTTTCTTTTCCTTTCCCCCCTCCTCCGCCTCTCCCTCCCTCCTGCCACCGCCTGACCGACTCGACTTTGTACGGCCGGCTAATTGAGCCGTATCATTAGCATACGCCGTCGTCTCTCCGCCCGTCGGCCTGACCGGCTATTAAAAGCTCATTATTGCGAGGTTTTATGCGGGTGCGCGCGTAATTCCAGTTCTCGCCGGCGCGATTCGTCTCTCGTGACATCCGCGATTAGCGACTGGCTCGAGGCGCACGTACCACGAGGGTCTCGAGCACCACTCAAAATCGGAGCTTCTTGAGAGAGAGAGAGGGAGAGAGAAAGAGAGAGAGAGAGAGAGAGAGAGAGAGAGAGAGAGAGAGAGAGAGAGAGAGGGAGAGGGAGAGGGAGAGAGAGAAAGTCCGCCGGAGGTCTCGAATGGCTCTGAAAAAGTCACTCTGGACGATCGCATCCGAAAATCGCTGGGGGAAGTCGACCATTGTCTCCTACGACCTCGTGCACGTTTCCACGAATACTTCAACGTAGATCCGTCATCGCCACGCAGCGTCCTGTCTCAGGACGTCTCAGGACGTCCTAGACGCGTTCAAGACACGTCGTGAATTCTTAGCTTCGAGTAATATTCGCAGGATTTTCCGCGCGATCGTGTCGCTCGCAAGCTATCGAAGACGGAAATTCGAACTTCCATCGCCAGCCACCCGCGTCGTATCCTGTTCCTCTCCTCGCCCCTCCCAGCCTCCGCCGTCGAGATTTTTCCTATCCTCCGGCTGCTACTCTCGCCGGCTCTCGTCCGCCGTTTCTCGTCTTTGAGGCAGACGAAGTCGCCTCTCGAGCGAGCGATCGATCGCCACGTTCGTTCGTAAGATACGATCGAGCAAGGGCGGCAATTAATCGGGCGCAATCGAGTGACGTAATTTAGGAGCGGCGACGAGAGCGGCGTAATTACCGATTTTGCGCCCAGCCCAGCTGTAGCGCGCTGGAGCTTTCGCGACTTATTACCGCGCGGCGCGGCGGGCTCGATACCGCTGCGGCCAATGCCGAGGATTTGCGGCTCCTATAGATCGAAGGGATTACGCGGTTCAGCTCTGCCTCTTCGGGATGTCGAATCAATCGTCTCGCCGCGCCGCGCCGCGCCGTGTCGACGGCGCATAATGGCGCAAAAAGTACCCCGGCGAATTTCGCCGAGTCTCCGCTCTCTCGCGCCGCGTCGAGCCCGTCTATTGCACTAGGGATGCCGATTTTTTTTTTCAAATAGATCGATTTAAAGATCGATTCGAATCACGAAGAAAAAAATCGATCTTTAAAAAATCGGTTTGTAAAGAATCGATTTAAAAAAATCGATTTGAATCGGTATGCATGTAAAGTGAACTCATTGAAGTATACTATCTGTCAAATTTCTACACTCCAAAGTAGACCTCGTGTAATTCATATAAAGTTTAATATGAATTAAAGAAATTAAATTTTAATATGAATTAAAGAAATTAAACATATGGTATTCTTTTGGTTGTGTTCTGTGCGTGCGTGTGTGTGTGTGTGTGTGTGTGGCCAAAACAAAATAGAAAAAGATGTTTAAATATTTGTGCTAAGGATTTAATTAGATTGATTAAACGTCGATCAAGGGTTGTTAAACGTTATTAAATAAGAAATCACGTTTACTGCACTGATAGAAAAATATAGTTGAATTAACTATAATCTCACTATATTTTATAGTTCATTTTGGCGTCAACCATATTTTTATAGTTCGTGTAACCTACAAAATATAGTAAAATAAACACAAATATATAGTCAATGATTGTCTTCAATAATTGTTTAGTTACTTTTACCACATATATGGTAATTTCTTATTCACAAATATAGTGAGATTTAATATTCATATAGTTACATCTGTCATCATTTAGCAAATATTCTGGTAATATAAGAGAGACTATATAAAAGAGTTGCTTTATCTACCATTTTATATTTACATCCATACAATAATTTTAGTTTAACTTACTATAATTTTTAGTAAAAATATTATATGGCTGGTTATACTATACTTAAATCGTAATTATTACCGACATTATGGTAATACTTACTATAAATATGATATTTCGGACTATAATTTAGTTACTATATCATTATAGTTCCAAATATCATATACTTTTCTCTCAGTGTGTTATATGCATATACAATGTATACTATTACATGGAGTGGCTGTGATTGGTTTGCGCGTTTCGTTCCGCTGAAAATTTTCGCTCATGGGACATCGGCCTAAAGGCAATGTAATGTGCATCGTGCAGCCATTGAGTGAGTTCAAATATTGCAACTACACTGAGAGAAAAGTATATGATATTTGGAACTATAATGATATAGTAACTAAATTATAGTCTGAAATATTATATTTATACTAAATATTACCATAATATCGGTAATAATTATGATATAGGCATAGTATAACCAGTCATATAATATTTTTACTAAGAATTATAGTAAGTTAAACTAACTAAAATTATTGTATGGATATAAATCCATAAAATGGTTAAGATAAAGTAACTCTTTTATATCGTCAATATTACCAGAATATTTGCTAAATGATGACAGATGTAACTATATGAATATTAAATCTCACTATATTTGTGAATGAGAAATTACCATATATATGTAAAATGTAAAAGTAACTAAACAATTATTTCAGACAATCATTGACTATATATTTATGTTTATTCTACTATATTTTGCAGGTTCCACGAACTATAAAAATATGGTTGACGCCAAAATGAACTATAAAATATAGTGAGATTATAGTTAATTCAACTATATTTTTCTATCACTGTAAAAAGAATTGAAAAAAGAACTATATTACTAGTAGTAATTGAAAAAATCGTGTTGGCGATTTTCAGAATTTACAGATCGATCCTCGAATCGGTTCAGTTCCAGAAACTCGATTTGAAATCGATCTTTTAGACTCCGGTTAATCGATCCTCGATTAAATCGATTTAAAATCGGCATCCGTCGCCCGTCGCTCGTGTGCGACCGAATTCATTTCCTCCCGGTATCGTTCGGCGTCATCTGCCGGCGAGCGAGATCCTTCGAGATTCCTTTCGCATAACAGATCGCGTGCTGGCGATGAGTGACTGCGCGAGCGCGTGCCTGTCGTTTGCAAAAAGCAACGGAAACCGCCGCCGCGCCGAAGTCCGTCGGGGAAAGCGCGCGCGAAACTTCGCTGCTTGGCGTGACGCGAAAATTCCGGAAATTCTGTTTCTTCATCTAGATGCACCCCTCTACGTGCCCCTCCCCCCCTCTCCCCGTACGAGACGGTGTGTCAGTGACGCACGCGACACGTGTCTTAGCGAAAGCGACACTTTGTGCGGACGCGACGTGCGAGACGCAAGACGACGGCGGCGAGAACGGCCTTTGTTTTGCCTTTGCTCGATTTTTCGCCGAGATATGCTCGGCTGAAGTTGCCACAAGCGACGCGCGGTTCTTTGAAGCCGACACATTGCGCTGCGCTCGCGCCGCGCGCGCGTTGGCACCTCCTCCGGAGAACGAGCGGAGCTCGAAGAGGAAAAAGTGACGCGCGTCCTCTCGCCGGCATATCGTCGATATATCCAGGCGGAGAAGTCCTGGGGTGAATCGCACTCGAAGACTCCTCGATAGGGTTGCCGGTAAATATATAGAAAGGAGTACACCTCACCGATTTCTTTTTTTTTTGAAATATGTTATAAAGGATGAAATTCTGAGTGACTTCTTGATACAACTATATAGGGGTCGCTTATAGTTTCCGAGATATCTGGTTTTAAAGCTTTGGAATTTTGATTATACTGGAATTAAATTCCAGGTATCATAAGCTGACGTTATTTACAGTACAATCCAAACAGTTAATCCAAACAGAGTGTATACATAGAAATATAGGAAATATAGTACATATAAGCGGGAGAGGGGCTCCGTTCCTCCCCCGCACCCCCTCTCCAAAAAAATCCTAACTTAACTTATTGCATCTTTATATATTGTTGGGCGATGTGGAAAAGATCTTAAAAGCCACAACACCTAATTATATGCAAATATTATAATAAGTTAAGTTGAGCCAGGTGATAGATCTTAAGAGAACTTTTTTCAACAATGTCCAAAAATATATAAAGATGCAATAAGTTAGGTTAGGTTAGGATTTATTTGGAGAGGGGCTCCGCCCCTCCCCCGCTTATATGTATTGTTCCCTATATTTAAAGTAAATGAAAACTGCTTGTCTACTTCAAATATACTTCAACGTACAATTACAAAACTTTAAAGTCAAATATCTCAGAAACTATAAACGACCTCCATATAATTGTATCAGGAGAAGTCACTCAGAATTTCATCCTTTATAAAATATTTCAAAATGAAAAAAATCGGTGAGATGTACCCTTTTCTATATATTTATCAGATTGCAAACTGTCTGGTTTTCAGTTAGGTTTTCAGAAGTCTTGTCCAGTATCCGGTTAATAAGTCAAACCGGACGTCATATGTCCGGTTTTTGAGTTATATCCAATCAATAGAATGAGAGTTCAGACTTTAGCAACGTTTCTCCGTTTCAAGCGCCTACAAACGATCGAGCGCCACGAAAAGCCATCTGGTAGATGATCTGCCGATCCATCATTCCATATATATTAAAAAAGTAATAGTTTATTATTTTATTCAATCAAATCTTGTTTATAAAATTGTTTGGAAATTAACATCGTAAATAAATTCTTGTCATATTTTGTATTTAACGTAACATTATGATTATTATTTCTGTCCGCTTTGGGTTTGTTACCAAAGAAGAAATGTCCGGTAATTTTAACTTTTGGATTTGGCAATCCTACACTAGGAAAAAAAATTTAGTATCTCTGACAAAACTGTTTAGTTGAGGCATTTTTTAATAGCAACCAAATATCTTGCTTTATATAACAAAATATTTAGTTGTCTCAACTAAATATATTTTTCTGCTTTGTTCTCTGGACCAAATGATTTTGTTCTTAGACTTCATATATAAAAATTAAGCACTTTAGTTATTTTATCCATAAGAATTACATAATAACGAAATATTATTTTACATGAACTAAAATAATGCCCAATGGATACTATTTTGTATTTCTGTGCACTAAAATTTAGATTTTATATATTAAGAAAAAATTATAGTATATTTTTAACAAAATTCATATAGTTAAAGCTTTTTACCTTTTGCTGTAACAAAAGTATTACGTTATACGAACAAACCGTAATCAAACAAGATATTTGTTTACAGGAACTAAACAGTTTTGTTGGGCATATTTTAACCAAATTATTTTGTTGTTACAACAAAATTTTGGTTCACGCTACAATACATTTTTCCTAGTGTACTCCCCGAGGAGGGAGATTCGGCGCTTTGCTCCGTTCATTATCGATCAATTTGCGCCGCGGCACGAGCGACTCGATCGCCCGCCTCGCACTTGGACATTTCGATTCGCGAGAAATAAGGGAGAGGGATGAAAAAGTCGCACGCGTGCGGCGGAGCGGATACGAGCGGCCCCTCGTTGTTTCATGTGTGTGATAATGAACTGGATGTTCAATTGTTAGTGATTCGATGTCTCTCCTTCCAGCCTTGTGTCAGCTTGCGTTTTCGTCGCGCACCTTGACTCCGCGAGAGACTTTCATTACCGTCGGCGTCCCCAGGACGACAGTCGCGATTGCTCGAGACGCCTTACGAGCTGGCGGTAATGAGACTTCACATGCTCGCACGGCCGCGGCCGCGGCACGTAACCAAAACGTAAATCGTTACGCCTTAAGTATCGACCGACCGGCCGACAACAGCCGAGAGCGGGAGATAGAGAGGCGGCAAATTAGAGGCCGGCGAAAATTGATAGCGGGCCATCGCGCTGGCCCCCGAGGCGTGGCTCATGTCCGTCAAACGGATGCAGCCTTCGCGCGGCGAGCTACCACCTCTGGACACACTCTCTCCCCCCTCCTTCTCTCTCGTCTTCAATTATAGAGCGCGAGCTTCAGCAGGGCTTCGCAAGTCCGATAGCACCTCCTCTAAGTCACCTCCATCGCCAGCCTCTTTGAAATTTCATCTCACCCCGCCGCGATCTTTAGGGAGATGCTGATCTCGCCGGGTGATGATCGGACGTGCTGGTTATCTTATCTTAGCGGCAAGGACAAGACAAAGAGGGCCGAGGTGCCTTGTGATGTCCAGCGAGTTAGAGGAGTTTGTCTCACCGCACCGTATATCCTTTTCTCTCAATGCCGCCCGTGGAAAAAATCTCACGAGGTTTTCGGAGGAGGACAGAGAACGAGAACGGGAGAGAGAGAGAGAGAGAGAGAGAGAGAGAGAGAGAGAGAGAGAGAGAGGGAGGGAGAGGAGAACGACACTCTATAACATAACGAAACACGCAGGGCGTGGTAGCTTCGTTGAAATTCGGACACGCACCTCGGCGAGCAATTAACCGGGCTGTCTTCTTTCCAGCTTACCCCCCGTCCGTCGCGTCCCCTCTCTCTCTCTCTCTCTCTCTCTCTCTCTCTCTCTCTCTCTCTCTCTCTCTCTCTCTAACTCAGCCGCTCGCCCTTCTCCCCTCGCTTTCGCTTAATTAATTACGCCGCGGAATTGAAAACTGCGTCGCGTCCGCGCCTAGGGGAGAACGTGCGCGTGCAACTGTCGAGCGGATAACGAGAATCTACTTACTAAGGGAAGACGGGACCCGTGGGCGTACCCCCGTCAGAGCCCCCGGGGGAAACGAGGAATTCCAAAAGAGAGCCTGGTCAGGCTAGGGGGCTACCTGTTTAGAGAATGCACCTGCGCACCGACAATAATCATTGTCTCGGGACGTCGTCGATTAACACGCCAGATCACAAGGCGCTCCGAGAAGCCGTGTTGCTCAGCTCCTTCGCCGAGCAGGCTCAATTTTCGACTGATTAGGACAGGCGTGTGTGTATGTGTGTGTGTGTGTGGGTGTGTGTGTGCGTGCCGCGAAAGCTCCACGAACGAGTCAAACGTAGCCGGGAATTTCGAGGCAGTTAACACGATCGTGTCGATCTCGCGTCGTCCGTGGAATCCAAGCTGATCTTATCGGCAAAGAGAGAGAGAGAGAGAGGGAGGGAGGAAGGACTCTCTCGCTCTCGCGCAGCGTCTAAATTAACACGTCTCGTCTATCGTTCGTTGGCTAATGTTCCTTCTGATATTTTTCGTTAGAGATCGCAGATCGGTCTCCGATCAATCGCGGCTCGTCGAGGGCGGAAGAGGATCGCCTAGAAGACGATAATAACAGGTATTCCTTTCTGACGGGTTCCTCGAAAGATTCAGCAGATAAAATCGGGAAGTGTCGCAAACACGCGGTGAAACCTGCGTAATGAGACTTGCCGCGGGTGCAAGTGTGAAAGGTTTTCCCGGCGTGTCACCCCGCGTGTTACCGCGAAGGATTTATCGCTCGCGCGGAGATATCGCGACTGCGAACGGTAACGACTCCCGCCAGAATGCGCGAGTCTGACGGCTCACGAACGCGATCCGCAAATAGCTCGGGCTCAAAGATTCCCGATTCTCGAGATCGTTCATCGAACAGATCGTTTGGGACGACAGTCAGTTTGCCACGACTGTTCCCGTCGCAAGAGGAGCGAACTGCGGACTTGAAACTTTGAAGTCTCTCTAAATCGAATATTCGACCTCTACACTGATAGAAAAATATACTTGAATTAACTATAATCTCACTATATTTTATAGTTCATTTTGGCGTCGACCATATTTTTATAGTTCGTGGAGCCTGCCTGCAAAATATAGTTGAATAAACAAACATATGTCAATGATTGTCTGAAATAATTGTTTAGTTACTTTTACCACATATATGGTAATTTCTCATTCACAAATATAGCGAGATTTAATATTCATACAGTTACATCTGTCATCATTTAGCAAATATTCTGGTAATTTTGACTATATAAAAGAGTTACTTTTACCTACCATTTTATATTTGCATCCATACAATAATTTTAGTT
Source organism: Harpegnathos saltator (assembly GCF_003227715.2). Classification (NCBI taxonomy): domain Eukaryota; kingdom Metazoa; phylum Arthropoda; class Insecta; order Hymenoptera; family Formicidae; genus Harpegnathos; species Harpegnathos saltator. The sequence goes on from NW_020230628.1 coordinate 53,411, forward strand.
TAACTTACTATAATTTTTAGTAAATATATTATATGGTTGGTTATACTATACCTATATCGTAATTATTACCGACATTATGGTAATTAACTTACTAAATATGATATTTCGGACTATAATTTAGTTACTATATCATTATAGTTCCAAATATCATATATATTTTCTCTCAGTGTATATTTCCCCTTCGCATATACACACACCTTACTCTCACATCTCACGTACCTCAAGTTGTTTACTTACGTGTTTACACTTTTTACTTACACGACAGGTTCGGCGCAGCAGCTTGCAAAATTCCGCTCGTCATTCGAGACTCCGAAGCTGACCGCTGAAATGTCGACGACGTTCCCCCGAATCGCAAGAAGCACAAGCGCTGTCTCTCCACATCCTCGCGCGTCCACATCTCACGGCACCAGGAGCACCCCTCCTCCCCTTGCGTACCCTCTTATTATCTCGGATGGCTGTTCGGGAAAAGGAAGGAAAGGGAAGGAAAAGGAAAAGGATGACGCGAGTCGAGAAACGAGCGTGAAGGAGCGAACGTGTGGCCCGGAATAATTAGCGTCGGGAGATGTGCGCGTCGGCGAGAGATCGACGAGAGGGCGAATTCACACCGACGGCCGTTCCCGGCTTCTAATAAGGAGCATCGCGCGCGGCCGATCGCGCTCTTTAATTACACCGCGCGTCTGCGAACGCGGGCCGATTGCGGGCCACCCTAATGCCCCGGCCATTATGCGATTAGATTGCACTTTGATCCCGCCGCGGCTACACACTTCGTCGGTGCCGCCGCCGCCCGCGGTGATCCATCCGCCCGCCGGCGGCGCGACGAGAGAGACTTCTCTCTCCCTTTCTCTCTCTCTCTCTCTCTCTCTCTCTCTCTCTCTCTCCCTCTCTCTCTCTCTCTCCCTCTCCCTCTCTCTCTCTCTCTCTCTCACTCTCTCTATTCCCTCTCTCTTTCTTCTTCTCCTCGCAGCGAGATGTCTCCCTAGCAACCGCGAGAGCGTCTCTCGCGGAACCGCCACGGCCGACGAGAACGCGGCCCGAATCTCGCGTTCTGGTGATCGCGCCGAGCCGGACGTCCGCGCTTCCTATAGCCGCTGATTACGCTGCCCGGGGTGAGTCTTCGCCACGAGGTCGAAGGCGAGCTGTCTTTCTCGACGTTTCACGTCGAGCGCCGGTGAATCGACGCGACTGACTGACTCGATCCGCTTAGACGAGACCTCTATATATCCCATTTTATTTATTTATCCCAGGCTGTTTTTTTCTTCATCGCCGAATGCTGCGAGAAGTGTGTTTACTTAGGTGAGCGTCAGAGTACGACACGCGCGAGTTAACTCGGTGACGCGAGATTGCGCGCTCTCTCGGAGAGAGAGAGAGAGAGAGAGGGGGGGAGAAGAGAGAGAGAGAGAGAGAGAGAGAGAGAGAGAGCGAGGGGAGCAAGAAAGTGGCACGAAATATCGGGCGAGATGCAGGGCGGGTCGAGCGGCGAACAAAGGGGTGCGAGGGGCGCGAGAGAGGAGGTAGGACGAAAAAGACTCTGGAGACACTGGAAATGCGAAGTTCGAGGGGGATGAAGCGCGGCGCCAGGGGCAACTGACGCGTCTGATGAGCCGCTTTCCCCTCCACCCTCTGCATCCCCTGTCCGACCCAGCCCCTATCATGCTCCCTCGCTTCTTACTCACCCTCCTCTCTTTCTCCCTCTCTCACTCTCGCTTAATCCTCCTCCCTTCGACCCCTTCCCAGTGATTACCGCTCCGTGGCGCCCACGGCGTAACGGCAGTTCGCGCCGTCGACCCTCTTTCCGGATTCCGCTCCTCAGATTCTCTCCTCCCGTTCGGTCTCCACCCTCCGCGTCTACGCGGAGTCTCTCCTCTCCGTCTTTCTCTCCGCTTCTCCCTTTGTCACGTGGCTCCACGTGGTCGACGGATATCGCGCCGCGTCGTTACGTCCGCGCGATGCGCCCCAGAAAGCCAACATTGTTACGAAAGACTGACTTGACTCGGAATTTCAGCCGGACTCTTTGTCCTCCGGAAGGGTTATCGTCGCAATCACACACGCGATGACTAGAAGAGAATGCTACGCGGTGTGTGATAAAGAGTTGTGAAAATTCTCGTGATTCAGCCCGCAACATTCCCGCTCAGTCGCACATCACACGCGCGTATCGCGAAATATTCCGTCTGGCGACGTTAAGGCGAATCACCAGCAGGTCTTCCTTGCCGTTTTCATCTCGCATTCATTCGACGAGAACATTCTCGTCGGTGTGCGATCGCTTTGGTATCTGAGCGCACGTTAAGCTCGAGTTAAGCGTATAACTTGACACGCATATTTCTTATTAGCCCCGTTTAATAATTTCACGGCGAGCCCGACGAGAGACGAGAGCGCGGGATATTCTCGCCTAGCGGGTGTCGATGGGGCGACTCTGCAGCCTCCATTAAACTTACTTTACAGTATGAAGGATGCTCCTCCGTCTCCGGCAGGACGTCTCCGGGCCGAGCCAATTTCCTTTCGTTGCCCGCGGCGTGCGGAACTCGCCCACCTCCGTCGCCGCTCGCCGCCCAGCCGACGATGCTCCCGACGATGGAAACGGCATCGTGCTACGGAAGGGCTGCAGGATCGAATTAATTAAGGCCGCCGCGTCACGCTGCGCCGTGCTGGAATTCATGCAGATACACCTAAATGCGCTTCACAAGCGGCGCGTCGCGTCGCGTCGCGTCGCGTCGCGTAATCGATAAGTTAAGCCATCACGACGCGCGACGAGACGCGTCGAGACGAGACGAGAGGAGAGGAGAGAAGAGACTGGGACGAGACGCGCCGGCGACGAGGGAAAAATTCGGGGGAAACGAGCTCCCGTAACTGTCGACTCCTTATCGATCGATGATTATTATCGGCCACAAGCTCGCGCACGGCAATCCAACTCGATTGCCGGGCCGCTTGCAATTATCCCACGACGGTCTCGCGATTATCGTAATTTCTCGCTGCCTCTCTAATTAGCAGCTCCCGCTGCTCGAGGCTCTCGACCTACCGAGAGGCGCGAGAGCACCTTTCGTCTAATCAGCGGCCGCTCGCTCATCCGAGCGCGTGCCAAGTGTGGCGGCGATTCGCCTATTTCTCGCGAGCGACTTTCTCGCGAGCGCCGGTCAATCGTCACGGCGCCGCGCCGCGGCTAATCCGTGCAATTAACTCGCGCGCGCACGGCAGGGCGCGTAAGGAAGAGGAGAGAACGCCGGCGGCCGCGCAGCGCGGCGCGGTCTCGTCGCGATCTCCCCCGCTCGCTCCGCGAAGTCCGACCTTTTCAACCCTTCCCTCCGTGTCGACCCACCCCTCGCACCCGTGAGCTACTTTACAGCCCTGTTTAACCACCTGTTACGCCGGGAGACTCGCGCCGAACTTCCGCGCTTTTCTTTTTCGCGAAACACGCGAGCGCCGCCCACACCCTCGTCCATCCTCGCTCGCCCCGCCGCCCCCGCCCTCGCCCTCGCCCTCCGCCAACGCTCGCTCTCTTCCCACGCTCGACGACGACGACGACGGACGACGTCGTCCTCGACGCGACGACCTCGGCGACGAGCGAAGAGGGTCATCGATTGTCCGCGGAGTTATTTTTCGAAAGTTCAGCGTCCGCACCGGCGCGGCGCGGCGAGCCGCCAATTACGCCCCCGTGACCCCCCCCCCCGTTGGATTTCTGCGCCGTCATGGGCGACGAATGACTCTTATCCTCCACGAGATCCTGCCACCGTCCTGTCTTTGTCCTCTTCGCCGCGTCGGCGACGCTACATCGGATATTGATCGTGTTCCGGGTTGTCTTCGGTGACGACGTGCTCTTAGCTCGCAGCGCGACATCGACCGCGGGATATCCGCGGATTAACACCGATCCTTCGATTCGCTTTGGTCCTTTGGGGAATTTGCCAAATTTCGCGAAACTTTGAATTTTTGCACGGGGAGACACGCGGCGTATATCGACGCTGTATTTTACCTCATCGAAATTGTCCAAATTTGTATACTGATAAAAAAATATAGTTGAATTAACTGTAACCTCACTATATTTTATAGTTTATTTTGGCGTCGACCATATTTTTATAGTTCGTGGAACCTGCCTGCAAAATATAGTGGAATAAACATATAGTCAATGATTGTCTGAAATAATTGTTTAGTTACTTTTACCACATATATGGTAATTTCTCATTCACAAATATAGTGAGATTTAATATTCATATAGTTCTGTCATCTGTCATCATTTAGGAAATATTCTGGTAATATTGACTATATAAGAGAGTTGCTTTACCTACCATTTTATATTTGTATCCATACAATAATTTTAGTTTAACTTACTATAATTCTCAGTAAAAATATTATATGGTTGGTTATACTATGCCTATATCGTAATAATAATTACCGACATTATGGTAATACTTACTATAAATATGCTATTTCGGATTATAATTTAGTTACTATATCATTATAGTTCCAAGTTATCATATACTTTTCTCTCAGTGTACTTCCTTTAAATGTCCCTTAATATGTCCTGCCTTTAAATTACCGTTTACGATTTCACAGCGACGCATTCCACGTCGCTAATGGGCGTCGAAGCAAACCCAAGCAGATCGGAAAACGCTCCTGCCCCCGCCCGACATATTTTTTTTCTCTTCTTCAAGAACCTGTCGTTGCGGTCGCTCCGGAGGAAGTAGGTCGCGTTAATCGCCAGCAGTTTTGCCGCGAGGCGCCACATTTCCCGCTCTCTGCGTTGCGATCCTTTCGGCGCTACACTCGCCCTATTATCGACTCTCGCGCGGCGTTCTTCGGGGCTATCGACGACCACCGCCGCTCGCAGCCCCTTTGTCACATCGCCGCGAACGAATCGCGTCCTTTTCGCGACGCTGCCGCGTCCTTTCCAGTCGCCGCGCTCTTTGCCGGCGGCGCGGCGCCGCGGCGCGTACGCTCGTCGACCTCGTCGCGCGCGGCTCCGGCTGTCCGAGGATTTTCAATATCCCCGGAATACCTTCGCCCTTTGAGATTCAGATATTGCGAGCGAAGCACCTTCGGTGACCTTTCCGCGCGACCGCTCGAATTTGCGCAGACCGAGTTCGAGCGCTCGGCAAGGATCATCACGTCGGCTGATGTCCGCGCGACCTCCGTCTCTCCCTATCGAGACGCTATCGATCGCGCCGCCCGGTATCGGCAATTTCAGACGGTCGCAGTTGACGTCGCGGGAACCTCCGCGGAGAATGCCGGGGAAATCTCCGCAATTGTACGCGAGTGAAAACTTCAGCAGCCCGCCGTTCCTTGTCTAAAATTGTCGCGCTCCTTGCAACTTCTTGCGATCTCCTGTATCCTCGATTTTTTATCACACACATATTACAGGTATTTAAGGTTTAATGAGGTTGCCGAGAGAATCACACTCACTCTCGAGCGAGTCCCTTCAGCGTCATCGGCGAGGTATCGAATGCGCGCCGCCGCCGCCGCGCGTCGGCACCGGAAGTCGCCGACGTTTCCGAGAGCGCGACGCGCGTCTTGGAAGGCATCCAAGGACGTGTCAGCCGCACAGCGTGACGTAATTTTAAATCTCGATGCAACATAGCGGAGAGACCGAGCGCAGTGACGTCGCAATGGCCGAGGACGTCGTTGAGGACGGAGCGGCGGCTCGCGAAGGTCCAACTGCTCCTGCGGCCAGTCGTGCGAACGTCCTGCGCGACGAAGGTATTTTCCTTAACATTAACGTTACGGCGGCGGATTACAGCGACGTGACGCGCGTATGCCTGCGTGATTCGTTCAGCACAGGATATTCGATCCTGCGTATAAAGAGAGAGAGAGAGAAAGAGAGAGAGAGAGAGAGAGAGAGAGAGAGAGAGAAAGAGAGAGAGAGAGAGAGAGAGGGAGAGAGGAAGAGAGGGGGCAGAGATCCGCACGCTCCCTCGTGTACATTTATGTAAAAAAAATATCTGTCGTACATTATGTAACGTATTACGCGCGTATTTGTAAATACTCAAGTGCACGTGATGTAGGTCACTCGTGTGTACCTAAAGCTTGCGCTCGCAGGCGCATTTGTGCGTAAGCTGCAGCTCTTTTTATTTATTTACGCGCCGTATATAATATGTATGATTGTGGACGCGGTGCGAGATCGAGAGATCGTCATGTGTGCGACGAATGTAGCGCGGCAGGATGTCGAGTCGGCGTCGATGAGCTCGAACGAGGTACAGCCGAGCTGGCTGATCAGCCTGTGCATTCCGCGCGTGCTGAAGAAGCCAAGAAGCCCGAGGTATCCGACAGGTCCGACGGTGCCTGAAGCGCAGCGACTGGTAGCAACGAAGAATGCGTACTCGCAGACGTACTACAAGTTTTTGAAAAATCTCACCGACAATCGATGCGTCGACATCCTGAACGTGCCTGTAAATCCCGAGAAGCCGGACACGGTGTTTTACCGCGACTCCTGCGAGATGTTGCTTGACGAAATGGACGAGTTGACGGAGAGTGGGCAGTAGAAGGACACCGTGCGAGGAGCAGAATAAAATAAAATCCACTTGCTATCTATCTCGAGTGAGTTGAAACTTTTCCGAAATAAGGTCGTTGCTTTCCCTCGCTTAGCGGCGCGTGAAGGCGAATCGCTGTTCGATCGCGCATCGCTGATAAATAAAAATGATCTCGTCCTCAAGTTGTAACACCTGAGAACGAACGCACCGTTGCAGACTCGCTCTGTTCAGCTGTGCAGTATGAAAATTAAACGGTTATTTGAATCGCCAATCGGTACTCTTTTCTTTTTTTTTGTATAGCGGTGCAAGTTTATTTTATTGTGATGTTTGGACAAATACGTGCAGCGAGTACAGGGACTGTCGGCAGTCGCGAAATTTGGATTTAGGGTCCATGAATACAGTTTACGCGGAACTGGAAAGTGAGAAAAAGTGGTAATGTAATTCAAGTATTAATGAAGATATAAATGTAATAGATATATTTGCAGAGGAGTAGCATAATTGACATAAATATAAATTCCGCGCAAAAATTATAGGATTGCACTGGATGGAAAGGACATTACAAACTGTCCTTTCACAAAATTATCCTTTCGAGACTTATTCATCAGCATCCTCGCCGAAGGCATTACAATTGATTGAAATTCCTATTTTTCACGAGAAAAATGGTACTTTAATTAAAACGAATTTAACTTGAGCCCCGTTGAATCGTTCGTTCTTTTCAAAAACAAAAGTATCCGACTACTCGTTGACTCGTACCGTTGGAAAATGGAAAGATCTTCGACTTGTCAAAGCTGAAAAATTAAAAAGCAAAGAAACATTTTACAAATTGTTAAATTGTATTACTTCGAAATACAAATGCTTCCTGAGTTGCCGTTATGTTTGTAAAATTAGAAAATAAAAGGTGCATTTAATTTATCGTTGAGTTGTACTACTATACTATCTCGATTTGTGAGTAGAAATGGTGGCGTCTCATAGCGGAGACTTTGCAACTAAAAGTCAACAGACCCAACTGCTTCTCGGATGAAGAGGCTGATTTTCAGCCAAGACTCAAACTACAATTCATCCGCCTCCATAAAATTTAAAGCCGAAACTGAACCAGGCATTTTTTATGAACTTTCAGAATTGTATTCGAAAGTACTCATCGAAATATATAAAGTGACACCACCTTCGAGTTTTTCCCTCTGCCGAAAATAGAGATATCGCCGTAATTACTGAAAATCAATTACTTGTAGGTACTTCCGATGGAGGGAAAAAAAATTCAAGAATAATGTCATTTTACTTAATTTGATCAATCCTCTCAAATGCAATTCTAAAAATTCTCAAAAAATGTCTGGTTTAATTTCGGCTAAATTTCACGGAAATTGTGGTTCAAGTCTTGGTGAACATCAGCTTCTTAACCGAGACTCGAACCACAATTTACCAGCCTCCGTAAAATTTGATCGAAACTAAACCAGGCATTATTTTCGGGAATTTTTAAAATTGCATCTCCGTTACAAGACGCCACCGTTGAAAAAAAGAAAGAAATAAAATAAAAAACGAAGTAGGGGTATAACTCAACGGCAAGGTAGACGCGCCTTTTATTTTCAAGCTCTACGGCACGAGTAGAGCTTAGAAAGAAGTAAAATTAAGTAAAATTGGTAAAAGGTCTCTTTGTTTTTAAATTCGTCGACAAGTCAAAAGAGAAGATATCTGGCTTTGGTGGATGTAGTTTATTGATACCTTTATTGATACCACGAAAAGAACGAAATCGTACATCTCATTCGGAAAACGATACATCGTGCGTGCAAATGAAGGGTATGACGTTGATGGTGCACCTCTGCTTTGTCTCTCCTGTCGAGCGCGTCGCATCAACAGCAGCATCAGCAGCAGCGGTAGCAGCAGCAGTGGGCCGAATTCGTTCGCTTATTTACTTACTTATTTGTCGCATATTTCCTTAATGACAGGGTATATGGGGGGGGGGGTGAGGGGGTATGGTACTTACGCTAAATCAACGCGTACAGCCGGAGTGGGAACATCGGGAGCGGTTATTCGCTATTACGGTACGGCTAATCGGTACGGTTTTATTGAGTACGAATTAATTACGATAAGTACAAGTATGCTTGTGCATTGTAGTTTCATAGAAAACGTCACGTGGCCTCGTAGCTTCGTGTCAACATGTCGAACGCCGCGCGAATTTCGTTCGGCCCGATCGTGCAGGACCGTGCGCGAAATTAATACGACGAAATAATCGCTAACGCGATTTTATTATCGCTAACGCGAATGCACCGGCGACGCTCGCCGCATGTAGCTCGCTGCTAACGTACGTGGCTCACTAAATATACGTATAAGCTGCTTGTATCTTACACGCGAATCAATATCAGACGCGTCAATAAATACCCAAGCAACGCCGAAGTCAACGCTAAAGTCGTCTAAAAGATGCCCCAGAATTTTCTAAAAGATCCTGGAGAAGTCCTAAAATCCTTCTCAATACCTCCTCGCCTTTGCGGCATCCTTCGAACGCGTTCTCGCCTAATCGCCGAGCACTATCGCGGCGTTCAACGTGTTAACGAATGCAGCTGTCTGTGTGTGTGTGGAATGTGTCTATGTGTCTATGCGTGTACGTGAATGTGTGTGTGTATGTGTGATCTCGACACCGAACCGGAATATCGGTCGACATCAGTGTCTCATTCTATCCGAGTCTTTCGAGATAGCCACTAGAACAGAGTTTCAAAAGTCACTGCCAGCTCTGCGAGTACATGTATGTATGTTGTGTGTGTGTGTGCTTGTGTGTGCATGCATGCATGTATGTAACCGTGTACATGTGCATACGCGTGTGTGTCTGTTTCTCTCTGTGGGTACGTGTACTTCTCTCTATGCCTATTCTTTTTCGTTTAATCTCCCTTCTTCTCGTATTTAGCGTTGCGTGTATTCTTTTTCTTACGTGTCGACGATTAGCGATGGCAGTGAATACTGGATCTCGCTCTAGAGCTTCGAGATCACACTCTCTCTCTCTCTCTCTCTCTCTCTCTCTCTCTCTCTCTCTCTCTCTCTCTCTCTCTCTCTCTCTCTCTCTCTCTCTCTCTCACTCACTCACTCACTCACTCACTCTCTTTCTTGCACTCAATCTTTCTCTCCCTCTCTCTCTCTCTCTCTGCCTCATTCGTACAGCTTTATTTTTCTCATGCTTTTTTCTTACGCAATATGAAACCCTACCCGCAGTCTCTCCCTCGCGTTACCTTCTCTTCGTTACGTTTCGTTTTTTGCTTTCTTGCTCCTCTCGCCGTGCACTTCACAGCTTCTTGTACCAGAAGAGGTAGTGCTCGCCCTCGCTGATTTGCAAGTCGTCGACACCTGCAAATACGGCGCGCGGTTATATCACGATCGCGAGGTAGTTCTGGTTGGTTTCGTCGTCGCACGGTAAATTTCTGCATCGCATCCTCGATACGCGTTCGAATCTACAGCCGCATGCATAATTTTCCCTCGAGATATCGAGCGAGGGAGAAATCAACGCGAACAGGATTTCTCTTCTCGTTCCGTCTTTTTATCTTTCTCTTCGTCGCGTCGTCTCTACTCGCATTCTTCATCATATACCATACCATTATTATTATTATTCATAAAAATAATAGTCGCAAGCCGGCTGCGACTATTATTCGTCGTACCTCCAGGCGCGACCAGTTGATTCCCGGGCGGCGAGGAAGGTTCCGGCGGCGACGGCAGTCTGTAGAGCAGCCAATAGTGATAGGACATCGGCTCCTCCTTGTAGCCGGCCAGCGTGTGAACGTAGTGACCGTTAGGCCATTCGGACGCGGTGAACTGGAAATGAGGCGACATCTCCGCCGCCAGCAGCATCACCCCGTAGAAGGTCTCGTTCTTGGGCGCGGTCACCGTCAGGTTGTACGTCTCGTTGAGATTGCTGCCGACCCACAGGGTGTACGACACATTCACCAGCACCGGCGGCGCCGTGCCCGCGATCGTCGTGTCCACGTTGCTGACGTTGCCCGCCGAGGCCGAGGGTATCGCGGTCTCGCTGTGGTTGTCCGAGGTCGAGACGTCTGCAACTCGTAAGTTTAACGGACCATCGTTTCGTCCCTTCCACGACGACGAAAGTCTACGACCGATGCGTATTATCGCGAACGTATCGATTCTCCGATGGGGTGACTTTCGATCCGAGTCAGACTTGAGAGCGCTAAGACGAGCGAATTTCCGTCCGGACGGAAGAGTCTAATTAGAGTCGCGGGGGACTTTGATGAAAAGTTACGGGAGGGGGGCTCTACAAATCCACTCCCGTGAACTCGAATTAATGAATCTCCGCCAAAGACGGAGATGCGACTGCAAAAATACTGGCTCGGTGGGAAAATTCGGTGCGATTCTTCGCCTGCTCGAAGCGATCAGTTTCCATGACAGGACATTAACAGGACATTGGCGACAGGTCGCAGATATCCTTGACTGCTTGGTCGCACTCGGTTCTCACCGAGTGCGACCAAGTCGTCAGGTTCGACAGGAGAATCGGATCGAGCTTCTCGACCGAACCCTCGGTACAATGAGACAGTTACTGTTGCTGGTGGTGAGACGAGGTGGCGAGTTATCCGACAGACCCTGGCCGCAGTCAAGAGCTCGAATGCTGGCCAGCCCGCGCGGCGCAACCCCCAGCATCGCCTCGGCGGTGACCCGGACGTCGCCGCGAAAAGAGCCGTCCGTACGCTGCTGGCTGATCAGCCAGGCCAAGGCCGCGGACCTGTTCCAGTTGTCGGCCGGCTCGTTCTCCACCTCCTCCAGCGCCTGCATCACCAACGCGGTGGTGTGCAGGTCGCCGAAGCTGCCGTCGAGTCGCTGCTGCTGCGCCAGTCCCATCGACGGCTTGCGCACGAAGTGGTGGAGGTTCCGGTGCCGGTGGTCTTGGACGATGCACTGCAGCGCCAGGATCACCATCGCCACGGTGTCTGCGGACATTTTCGCGCGAGTCAACACACGAAGGTGGGAGAAGGTTGGCGTGATGGTCAGCGAGAAATGACATTTCTCAGCTAGCGCTAGCGCGGTCAAGTTGTCCTTTTTCATCGCGTCACCATTCGAAAGGAGTTTAACGCACCACGCCGTAGGCGACATGTTGCAATAATTATAGAAATCTTATCGAGTCACTTTCCAATTAGTTTGGACTGATTAACGAGTTACTTTCGGAATTCAGTTTGATCGTGGTGATCGCGCGATTGGACCCTTTTCTTTTTTTTTATCACGGTGGGGAAATCCTCATGGATACCCTCGACCCTTGGGGGGATCGAAATTGGATTGGGGAGAGGGGGGCGCGTGATTGGACCCTGACCCAGGTAGAACAGAAAATCCACGATGACATGAAAATGACGAGAAAATGACTGAATCATAATGAAAAAAGTGCGTTTTCCTCATCATTTCGACGTCATTCTGATGTCATCGTGATTTTCTGTTCCGCCTGGGGGAGTGAGTTCTCACGGATTTTAAGGTTTGAAGAGAGGGACTGCGGGGGACTCTCCGCGTGCACTCACCGACGTTGTGGTCTCGCGCGGCGTTCGCGATGTCCAGGAGGCGACGGATCTGCCGCTTGCGCACGTGCGCCTGCGCGCTGCACGCCGCGAGCGTGGTGAGCGCGAACTCGTAATCGGTCGGCGGCTCGTGATGCTGCAACGTGCCGATCAGGTCGTGACCGTGGAACTGCCTCGGGTCCATGCACATCGCGTTCAAGGCCAGAGTGTAGCGCGCCAGCCGAACCGGGGAAAAGCCGACTTCTCGGTGTCTGTATGCGAGCGCGAGAAAAAGCAGAGTCAGTATCTGGCGAACGTGTTTTGCGGGGAAGCGTCGTGTTCAAGCCCGTTCGACCTCTTCAGGGACGCTGATGCATGTGTGCGCCCGTTCGGATACGTGCAATTTATCTCCTTCGCTCGGAGCATTATCGACGAAGTTAGAGCGTGCGGGGAGGAGGAGGAGGAGGAGGAGGAGGAGGGGGGGGCGCGAATCTCGCCACGTGACCGACGAACGTCGTACTTGCGGACTCGTCGCTTCAAAACGAAACATTCTCGTCCGACATGAAAATATTTCTCCATGTTACATATCATTGTGCTTTTTACATGTTTATAATAAATATTTTGAATGTTTAGACTCGCTCGTGCGCGTGAAATCTTGAATTTAACACATCACACGGTATATAAATGCAAGAGAATCGTCGTCGAAGAGAGACGAAGCACGGAGCACGGAGGTTCTCGAGGCTCAAGTTGAAGACTCCTCGAGGAAGAGCGACGATCGCTCGAGCGGCTCTCGATTGCACCGGATGAGCACGCGAGCGAGGTGGGTGGAGCGAGCTGGTGGATCGCGCTCGGTGTAATTGCAATTAATTGGGATATTAACGCTTCGGGTCCTCGGCGACGCTCTTTGCGCAACGACGAGCGACTGAAGCAGACACTCCTAGCGGAAGAATCGATAACGCGGAAGCGCCGCGCCGACGAGCGCGAATCCGCCGTCGTCGAGGAGGGCCGCTCTCTCTCTCTCTCTCTCTCTCTCTCGCGAAACGGAGCGGCGTCGCACCTAGACGAGGTCTGTCTCCGTGCACGCCAGCGATAACTCGGCGATAAAGAATGTCAAGACGTGTACACGCCGGGCTCTGAGAACTACCCGCTCGCTCCCCCCCCTCCTCTCTCTCTCTCTCTTTCTCTCTCTTCACTTCCCCGCGCACGTGAAGTTTCTAGGTCGCTGAAAAGTACCGCAGTATTATTACTTATACGTCCGTGGCGTACTTCGGGGACTCGGCCCACCTAGGGCCTCGTGAAATTGTCTACTCGTCACAAATCGTCGTCGTCGATCGCGAGCTGAGCTTCCCGATCGGCCTCGAGGCGACGCGCGTGCCGATCGTCCGCTGCTGACGAAGGCGTTCTACTTGTTTTGCACTTCGGACTCGAAACGGGGAATCCGACCGAGCTCACAAGTAAATCTCGGGGAACGTCAGACGCCGATTTGTTTCCAATCTTTTATAGTTATTTCTTACATGTCAAAACATGAAGAAATCCGTTATCATTTTCAGCTTGAATTAATTTTTTCAATTTTTTCGGAATTTTTCAAGTTTTGCACAAGGACACTATTTTATACGTATTTAAAACAATATTTCTTAAAAATATATATGTCTGATTTGTTGAAACTTGCACACACATGTCGCCGATTAAAAAGATCAGAATCATTTTGTAAAATTCAAAATGGCGGATCTAATATGGCTGACGTCATTGTTGAAAAAGTGTTCAGTTTCACGCTACACGTTCGACGTTGGATAATCTTTCGGCTCACTGTCCGGCAAACAAGTTCATTTTAACGTCAAAATCTGATAAAAAAATGAACAAGAAGTGAACAAAAAACTTCGGAAATTTCGAAAAAGTTGAAAAAATTAATTTAAGCTAAAAATGACAACAGATTTCTTTATATTTCGACATTAAAGATAACTATAAAAAATCAGCGAAACAAATCTGACGTCTGACGAGTCCCCGAGGTTTACTTGTCAGCGTCGCACATCTTGGGTGAGGGGGGACGGGGGAGGGGCGGAAAAATGTTAATTAGCATGACTCTGTACCTCCACAGCGAAAGCACAATCTCCAGTTCCATCTGCTTGGCGGTGAGCTGCAGCTCGAGCGGCGCCGGCGGCGCGACGTTGTCGTCGCGGGAGAGATTCGCCAGGCGGAGAACCAGAAGCACCCGGTGCGTGTCGTTACCCCATCCGGCGTCCTTGTCCCGTTGACTCCACAGCCACGTGGCCGCTCGCTCGAGGATGGTCTCCGCCTCGGCGTCGGCGGACGTCACCTCGGTGTTGCCCACTGAGTACCGCGACCGCGAACGTTCTCTCGTTATTATTCTCTTATCGCGAGGTTATACACGCATTCCCGCCATGTTGACTGCTGTGACGGCCGGGGGGGGGGGGGGGGGGAGGAGAAGGATGATACCCTCGTCGAATTTATTCCTATTAGCTTTATATGCTTCTGACGGTCTTGCTCCCGTTTGTGCCGTTTAATCCGTTTATCGTCACGTTCGTGTGTGTGTGTTAAGTTCGTCCTTTTTGAGCCCGGAGGATCTAACCAATTTTGCTCGCGATGGAAGTGGTGTGTGTGTGTGTGTGTGTGTGTGTGTGCGTGCGTATGATGCGCATTATTTGCATTTTTTAATCCGGGAAAGAGGACTGGGGAGGAATCGAAAAGACCCGGAAAAAGTTTGAATCGAAAAAGAGAGGAAATTTCTTCCCTCGATACGGCGACTTTGGAGTCGCCGGCGATGAGGCGAACGCGCGAGTCCTGCGAGTCGCACTCACCCTCGCCGTGTCCTTGGCCGTTCAAAGCGGAGTCGAGCGCTCGGAGGGACGACGGAGGGACGTCAGCACACGGCAGTCAACGTGGCCGAGACGCGAGTCGTTTTCGTGGATTACGCAAACGTACCTTCCGCACGGGCGAAAACGCACAGCCATCCGAGGAGGAGGGTCACCGCCGCCATATTCGCTCTTCCCCACATCACACCCGGGCTAGCGTCTCAAATTGCGTCCGTCGTCCTGTTGCACCTGAAAAAAATCGAATATAGAACGATTCGCACGGATATATAAGGAAACTCCGTTAACACACTATGTGTTATCCCACTTTTCCCTCGCTCCTCCGGCAATCTTTTCCCCTCCGCTCCACCTGCTCTTTTTTCGTAATATTATTCTCCCGCCCTCGTGCGGCAAATATCCCGGGCGAAAAGTTAGCGCCGCGGGAACGTCGGCGGGAATGGTCCTCGGTATCGCTCAGTATGCATGCCCTCGCTCGCGGAGAGCAAATCTTTCGGCGGAAAGTTCGCGCGCGGGCGCGGCGTCGCGCGAGTTCCCATAGAATATACCATGAATATTTAAACGTTCCCACCAGCCTTCCTCGCGTGTTTCGTTAAACTTCCCAGCGCGCAGACAAACACGCCGGAATAAAGCGCGCGGATAGAGACAGCGAGACGGAGAAAGAGGGACGGACGGACGGACGGACGGATGGGGGGGAGGGAGGGAGGGAGGGAGGAAGAGGGAGCAGGAACTGCATTCGAGGCGCACTCGCGCCGCGCTGCTTTGATTTTCGTGCTCGGACCTCCGCGAGCGAATTAACTTACGCGTCAGGCACGTCCACACGTCCGGGAACTCGTTCGACAGATATCGCGCCGGCTAATCACGATCAACGTCAAATCGCAACCGTCGTTAATCGAGACTCGCTCGCGCGGTGCCCATGCGAGCTCGTCGTCGACGACGGCGGCGGCGGCGGCGGCGGCGCGTGTCCGCGCGTTGCGAGTTATCCACCCCTGGCGATGACATCGCGCGTTGAGAGGCGGCCCTCTCGTCCGGTTAATTCATTATCCGCGGTGACTCGGCCAGTTAATTCATTATCCAGATCATAACTCCGCGAATTCCTTGCCTTGCGGCGCGCACGAGCGCGAGTGCGGCAATTTCCCTCGCCGCGGGGAATTTAAATTTTTAATAAATCGCTCGTGAGAGAGAGAGAGAGAGAGAGAGAGAGAGAGAGCGTGTCCGCTAATCAATCTTCCTGATTATTTTAACGTACCTTTTTTCGACGCGTTTACCTCGTCGTTGATTAAATCGTCGCGGAATTAGCACCGTGGGACTCATGAGTGCGCATTTCCTTCCGCTCCCCCCTTCTCTCTTTCTTTCTCACTCTTTTTTTTTTTTTTTTTTCATGCGAAAAGTCAGGATGCGTGGAGTTACACTTAGATCATTCTTGACCTGTTTGGATATGGCTATGTACATTTTCATTTCTTTTCATTTCATTTCGTTTTATTTCATTTTATTTTATTTTACTTTTACTTTACCTAATCCCGAGATTTTTGAAATTGATATTAACGAATTTTAAATTCCAACTGTTCTGTATTTTAACTCATGTTTTAATTTGTAAATTCTGTCTATGCGCTTGAGGGGACTTGTCCCAGAGCGCTCAATAAATGACGCTTCTCTCTCTCTCTCTCTCTCTCTCTCTCTCTCTATTTCTCTGCATTTTTTTATTTATCCCTATCGATACACGCTATCTAAATAATCGCTCAATATCGCGACCGACCGGTCATTTCCCGTTTAATTAATTGGACAGGTAAACCTCATGTTGCTCACGCGATGCGCTGAGAGGCGCGCTCTTGCGCCCGCGACAAATTACCGTACACTGATAGAAAAATATAGTTGAATTAACTATAACCTCACTATATCTTATAGTTCATTCTGGCGTCAACCATATTTTTATAGTTCGTCGAACCTGCCTGCAAAATATAGTAGAATAAACACAAACATATAGTCAATGATTGTCTAAAATAATTGTTTAGTTACTTTTACACATATATGGTAATTTCTCATTCACAAATATAGTGAAATTTAATATTCATATAGTTACATCTGTCATCATTTAGCAAATATTCTGGTAATATTGACTATATAAAAGAGTTACTTTACCTACCATTTTATATTTGTATCCATACAATAATTTTAGTTTAACTTACTATAATTCTCAGTAAAAATATTATATGGTTGGTTATACTATGCCTGTATCGTAATGATTACCGATATTGTGGTAATACTTACTATTTCGGACTATAATTTAATTACTATATCATTATAATTCCAAATATCATATACTTTTCCCTCAGTGTACGGGTCCTCTCCTCCCCGAAAAGCGCCCCGCGGCCGCTCGTCCCGCGAGCGGTCTCAAGACAAGCGGTGACAACGCGTTCTCGTGCCTGTCGCACGAAAACCGCGCGTCTGATTCATCGGTGTTTACTTTTCCACAGGACACCGCGCGGGGAGAGACATCGGCGACTCGCGCGGCCGCTCTCGCGCGATCGATCGCGCCGGTCGCGGGAATCGAACGAGCGCGTCCGCCGCGTCGGCCCATCGGTGGAATCTACAAGCGTGCGGTCTGCTCTGCGGCTTGATGAAACGTTTTAATAAAGAACGTCGCCGCCGCGCCGCGCCGCGCCGTCGTCGTCGCATACGCACACGAGGTGTACACGAGAGAGAGAGAGAGAGAGAGAGAGAGAGAGAGAGAGAGAGAGAGAGAGAGAGAGAGAGAGAGAGAGAGAGCGAGAGAGCGGAACGCTGGCAGGGCGCTGGCACGTGCACGCGCGTACGTATGCACGCACCGTCGCGCGACACCGACATGGGCGATAAATCGTGCCCTGCCGGATATACCAGCAAGTGGAACACAAGGGACGTCGGGCGTCGGTATGCCCGTGGAACACGACTCGAGCGCGCGATATTGCGTGGGATCGATATCGTGGCGCCTGTCGCCCTCTCCGAGTCCACGTATATATATATATATATGTACACACATACACATATACACGTGTAACTATGTAGACAGGTATGTGTACCTGGATAGCCTCCTCTCTCCCCCTCCCTTGCTCCTCTCTCTCTCTCTCTCTCTCTCTCTCTCTCTTTCTCTCGCGCTCTCTCTTTGGGTCTCCTTCCTTCCTCGCTCTCTTCCGCTCGTTGTCCGCTCACGACGACGCGTCCTCTATCGCGCTCATGATCGCGCGACATCATCCCCGTCTCTCTATCGAGCCGTCGTCGCGAATCTCGAGGAAGAGCATAGAGCGCGCGGGTTGCTAACGGAAAACCGGTGTGGTGTGTCGTCGTCGTCGGTGTTCTGAAGTCGGCTGCGAGACAAAACGGTCGAGAGCGTAGCGTGTAATGTACACAAACACAGTCAAATTAAAATCGTGACTCGCATTTTTCGTGTCGTTCCCCCCCCATCATCCTCCCCCACGCCCCTCTGCACGCCCCGCTGTCTCCGGCCGTTTACTCTCCCTCTGTTTCCGTTCGCGACTATGTGTGTGTGTGGCGCGTCGCATTCGCGTTATTAATAAATTTCCATTCGACGGGTATATTTTTACTTGACGCGTCCCGCGATAAACCGCTATAATTGCATCCCCCGACGTTTATTCCGAGCCCCTGTCGCGCAGAAAAGTCGGTGTGGGCGACTTTCAGAAGACCCCGACACGCGCATTCCGTTATTCTGGGGGACGGTCAAGGGACAAGAGGGATTGCACATGTAATGTTCTAAGAGGGCAGCGGGGGAGGGGGAAGCGGAGGAAATGAATCAATGAATTCCGTCGAACGGCAGTAATAGTCGTCGTTTTAAATCCTGCTAATCCTCGCGTGCATAAAAACTGCATTTATTATGCACCACCGATGCTAATTCCGCAGATATCCACGAAAGCATCCATCGGTCCCCTCCCCTCCCCGCTCCTCCCGGCAGTCGCGCGCGAGCAGTCGGGAGAGCTTTAAATATTCCAGCGGAATATCGAAGCGAGCGCTTCACCTGTTTTCGGCTCGACGCAGCTCGCTTATGTAACGGAAGCAAGCGGACGGCGAGCGTCCGTGTTGGCGAAAACAGACGGGAATAAAACGCGCGAGAATAAACGAAGAAGGAAAATAATCCGACGCGATGCGCCGTGAGCCTTGAAAACTCGCTCTCGCGACCCTCACGAGGACTCGGGGGGGAGAAGACGGAGGAAACGAAGACGGAGCCTTCGCTTTCAGAGGCGACCTCTCTCTTTCTCTCTTTGTCGAGGCAGCAGACGCGCGGATTTATACGGCTGTTGCCGTCGCTGCTGCTAACAGCTAATACTCCGCCAAGCCGCTTCGATAATGTGTCCGATCTCGAAGGGGTTGCACAGCTCCGTTAGCGGACGACGTCAGGGGGCGGGGAGGGGGAACGATGCTGCGTCCGGCTGGATGAAGCTGCCACCGTCTCTCTCGCCTCCGCCAGCCGAGAGGGAAGGAGAAAGAGAGCCGGGATCCAAGGAGACAGAGAGAGAGAGAGAGAGAGAGAGAGAGAGAGAGAGAGAGTTGCAGAGAGGGCGAGAAGGAGAGGGTGAGCCTGGCAGTTAGGACTGTTCCGCGGCAACGCGGACTATAATGGCGTTACAGCGGCTTTCGTGCGGCGGTCGGAAACGTCGATGCGAAGCGATAATAGCGACGGGAATGCAATATCGCGGGCTATGCCGGTGTAATGGATAAAAGCTCGGTTATCCTCCCGGGTAGCCCGGCTCGAATCCCAGCCATCCCCTCCGCGCGCACCCCTGCTCGCCCCGCGCCCATCCCTTTGGCTTCTTCTAAACATTGCCCCGGCGCAATGGTACTACGTATATATACCATTGTTCTCCGGAGACTCGGAACTCACTTAGAGCCGCGGCTAAACAGCTTAGCCGCCTCTGCCGTCTCCGCTGCCTCCTCCTCCGCCGCCGCCGCCGTCGCTGCCGCCGAAACTGCAAAATGCAATAGCCCTCACTGCGGTCCGTTGCAATCGTTTAGGATTACAGTCCGGCTGGACGTGGGATTCCTAGTTTTCCCTAATCCTCGGAACCTCCTCCCCCACCCCACCCCACCCACCCTCCATCCGACGAGTGTACTTGCCGACGGTCGCGCGACTTGGGTAATTGTTTCTCTTTCTTCTTTTTTACATTCATAGGCTGAGCACTCTCCACGGAAGAGGATGTGGTCTGTGCCGGCGGGCACCCCCTCGATCTTTGTTCAGCTTCGTTCTTATTGGAGATGGCTAGACGAGGATGCCTGCGTGGAGGGGAGAATAATTGTCGCTCGTGTCTCGTCGTGAAATCTCCCTCAAAGGGAGAGAGAAGAAGATTCGTCGAAACTTATGGGTAAATTGCGCGGCGGCAGTGTCGGTGTATCGTCCTTTAATGGACTCGCGAGGGTGCTGATGGGGAAGCTCGCGAGGACAGGCCGCCGTTGTAGTCGGGGAACGAAGTTTCGGGAAAGAGAGCGGAGCCTCCGCGGCAAGACACATGTAATTGTCGCAATAAGCCGAGTTACGATCGCGACGATTGCACGATAAACAAGGTTGCGCAATAAACGGCAAAGTGATGTAGCAGATTATCTCCGGCGCGGGGGACGTCTGTTTCGAAGTTGCCGGCGTAACCGTGCCCGTCGTCGGGCTAATTGCGGGTGTAATTGGAATTCGCGGAGCGCGCGCGGCCGGCGCTTCACCACGGAAACGAGAACGAGATGTGACAAGCCCCGTGACGGGGCGATGACGTCTCGATTCGAGCGTTCGTGGACGATCGGTTCGAAAAAAGAAAGGAGAAAAGAAAAAAACGAGCGCCTCGCACGACGAAGAAAAGGAGAGACGAGCGCGCGCGCAGTTTCCGAAGCCGACGCAACTGATCCCGAGATTCCCGGCGATTCTGCAGTTTCCAATATTCCGGCGGAATTGCGCCGCACAGAGACGCACGGGAGAAAAAAGCATGCACAATAATCACGGAGCAAACGTTCGGGGTTTGATAGCGCGATGCCGGGTTATTGACCGACGGCGGCGGCGGCGGCTTTTGAAGTGGTTAAGCTGAAGCGGCGCGCGCGCGCGCGCGCCTACACGGCAGCGATATAATACTATCCGCTGTAATACACCTGATTGTACAAAGGAGGCTTAATACCCCGAGCAACAACGCAGCTCGAGACAGCTATTCTCAAGAGCCCGTCTCTCCTCGGTGAATTTTAGCCTCGGAGGGAGCTGGAAATTCGTGAGAGAACCGCGCAAAAATAGACGCACGTCGCTATCGACGGGAATAATTACGTAATGCAAAAGAGGGATTCGCGCGCGCGCGCGCGCGCGCGCAGCTTGCAATTGCCAATTTTATTTGTGTCGTTATCGTTTGCCGTTATCGGCTCGAATTAGTGTCGGAGAGGAATTCGCGCGAATTGAGGAAACGCCGGCTACAAACGGGGGGGGGGGGATGTCGGGAATGTGTAGAATCCGGGAGGGACCATCTGTTAATTTATTCAGACGCGAGCGCGCGAGCAAGTCAAGTTTTATCCTCGAAGTTGCGGAATACGTGAGAGCGTGCGGGCGCAGGTGTCGTTACCGCCATTACTGTTAATTAGCGTTGGATTGATACGGCAATATTTGCCCCGGAGGAGACGGCGGAGCGTCCCACTTTAAAGTGGAAAATTGCAGCCAGGCGACAGTATAATAATGAATAGTTTAGAGTGAGAGAGAGAGAGAGAGAGAGAAAGAGAGAGAAGGAGAAGCGGACAGTGAAATCAAGGCGAGTCTCGCGACACGAGTTCGCCGTCGTATTTACACGACGCCAATTACGCGACTTTATAATTGCGCCGCCGATGAAATATTCATTCTGTCAGCCGCGCGTATAGAACGCGCGCCGATCTGGGTCGCGACTCGGACTCGGATAATCTAGGACTGGGAATTTATGAATGATAGCCGATGCGATACGCGATGCACGTCTAGCGCGGACTAGTTTCAGAGTCGTGAGACTTTCCTTTCTCAGCCGCAAACTTCCACAGTCAAGAAAATGACTGCAATTTTGGAACTTGCGCTCGATATACACACGCACGCACGCTCCCTCCTTCTCCCCTATCTCCCTTTCCCTTGCACTTTCTTTTTCTCCATTCCCCCTGACAAAAAGAATTGTGCCGAAACTTTGCGCATACCTGCGAGAAAAGCGAGGAGTACGGTGTGGAAGAAATGGAACACGTGGGGAATACGCGGAAGTTGTACAGCCGAGTGTACGTGACGAAACATCCGATTGCGTTCGCGACGCAACGTAATCTACATAAAATCATGCGCCATAATTTATATGTGTTCAGTCAATTTGCATATTTACATTTTCATTTGCGCTCATTTACATTTTCACTCCAATGATATCGCCGTGCATCACCGGATATGATGATTTAACACAGCCGTGATAGAGAGACCATTTCCCGTGCGGCCGCGAAGAGAGGAGGCATCGAATGCCGAGCGGAACATACGTGCGTTATTTTTTTCTCTCCCACCCCCCTCTCTCTTTCTCTCTATTTTTGTATTTCTCCTCCGTTTTTTTTTCCTTTTTTTTCTAATTCGAACGCATCCGTCTCAATTGCGATTTCATCGCGCACGAACAACGACGCTCCGGACAACCCTCGTTGTCCCGGTTTTTTCGCACGAGCGAACCTTTTTATTTCGAATCCACATCATCGTGGTACAACATAGCGCGCGCGCGCGACATCCGCTACAAAATTCACCGCTGGCTAAAACGCCTTCAACTCGAGCGTTCTCAGGCGTCGAGTGGCCGAGAGTCGCGTGCGTGTCCTCGTCCTCGAGACTCGTCGTCGGGGAATCACAAATCGCGCCCGACCGTGACGGCGGTTTGCGGAAAGCAGGAAAAAGTGAGATTTCCCCGTCGGAGAGACACGACGGCCCTACCGACGTCGATCCGATTCAATCTCTAATCAGTCACGTTCCCTCACTCGCTCTCACGGCGATTCGGCGAATCCGATCACTTCAATGTACAAAGGCGAAAGCCGACGAGCTCGAATCTTCCCGGAGGTTCTCTCTCTCTCTCTCTCTCTCTCTTTCTCTGTCTCTCTCGGACGGGACGCGTCAGCCCGCGGAACGACCCGATCGGACTTTTACTCCCGACCGCGGAGGTCGAAAGTTTCGCTTACCTTAGCGAGAGCGGAGCTGAGTGTCGTCTTGTTTGCCCGCGCTGTGGGCTGATCTCGGCGGTCGGGTCGTGTTCTTCCTTGTTCCTCGGGAACTTGTATCTTCGCGGTCGGAGAGCGTTGTGCCTCCTTGCCAAGGCCGCCGCCAAAACTGACTCGATGGCGGCGTCGATGACGACGACGGTGGAGCGCGGCGGCGGCGGCGGCGGCGGCGGCGATAACGACGACGACGACGACGACGACGACGACGACGACGACGACGACGACGACGACGACGACGACGACGACGACGACGACGGCGGCGGCGACGGCGACGACGACGACGGCGACAACGACAGCGACGACGAAAGCGCGACGACGGGTGCCGCCACGATGCGCCTGTCTCGTGAATGCGCAATGCAGACCGAACCCAGGAACGGCGGCGCGTCGCGCCGCGCTAGGGGTTGGAGAACCGCCCTCTCTCCTTCACGAGCACCCCGTCCGTTTCAGCGATGGCCTCGCACCGCACGTCGCGCTGCGAATCTGGAACAAGCGCGAGCGACGTGATTCGCGTGCGAGAGGAATGTCCGTTGGTGGGATCAATGCTAAGGTCCTCTCTCTCTCTCTCTCTCTCTCTCTCTCCTCGTGAAATTTCGCCCGAGAGATATCTTTCCTGAAGAGAGAAATAAGGAGAGACCAACGCGACGCCGCAAATTGCCAGGTGATTTAGTTGCCTGTGAAAGTTCGAAAATGTGTAGTTGTATAGATTTAATTGCAGGTTCATAATCCTGTGTCGAACAGGACACTCGGCAAACTGTCACATAACGGGGCGTAAATAGAGGCGCATCCTCTAGGAAATGCGTTTCCTTCCAGGGAGATGGAGGGAAATTGGACATTTCGAAGATCGCACTTACAAGCTTCGAATCGCTCGAAAACGCGGGGTGGCAAAATGTGGGAGGAGGGGGGGGGGCGGGGAAACGAGGACGAAGCGCGTGTCCCAGCGCACGCGGGCAATCACGTGCGATCAATTAACGTCGCGATGTCGCACGCGAGTCTCTCGTCGCCGTCGCCACTCGTATCACTATCCCTTTCCAACATCCCTAGCAGCCCCGTCGCGCTCGATCCTCCCTCGCGCGAGTCTCCACGCACCCTCTCCGCGCGGACATAGTCGATTCCCTCGTGCCACCCTATTCTACCCATTTCCATCCATTTTTCCGAGCCACC
>NW_020230628.1:82500-102500 GCF_003227715.2 Harpegnathos saltator
CATTTCGGCGAATCGCAGCATCCAAGCGGGCGACCGGGCCGTCCGAGGGTCTCATCACCTGGGACGTGATCCGCACCAAGTTGCCGTGGCGGCTGGTCTTCCTGTTGGGCAGCGGCTTCGCCATCTCGAAGGCCAACAGCGTCTCGGGCTTCGCCAGGAGACTCGGCCAGGCTCTGATGCCGTTGAAGGAACTGCCTCCTCTACTGATGCTCACTCTCGTCCTGGTGTTCGTCAGCACGATGACGGAGTTCACGTCGAACGTCGGCACGGCGAACATACTTCTGCCGATCGTCGCTCACATGGTGAGGTGGATTCGCGCGAACGCTCCGACACTCCGAGAGCGGCACTGTCATCGCTCACTGTTTTCGCTCTCTCCCAAGTGCTCGGCGATGGAGATACACCCGCTGTACCTGATGATGCCGGTGACCCTCATGTGCTCGTATGCCTTCAGACTGCCGGTCGCTACGCCGCCGAACGCGATCGTCAGCATCAGCGGCCACATACCGACTAGCGCGCTGATAGCAGCCGGCTGCTTCCCGGCGGTCTACAGCGTGATCGTGCAGGTTATCTTCTTCCCTACCTGGGGAGTCTTCATCTACGGCATCAGGGAATTCCCCGACTGGGCGCGGAAGTCATGATCCGATCTCGTCGCGCCGCAACGTCATTGACAATAACCGACCGTGAGAGGAGTATTCTATTATCTGTCGCGCGTCTCGCGTCGTTGCAGTCGTAATCGCGTCGCAACGACACAATTAAACATAATTAAACGAGATGTATCGAATAATTATTGTAACATAAATAAACGTTGAACAACACACATCATTCTGCTGTCGTCGATGATAAACAACGAGTGAATAAACGGTAATAACGACCGCTCTCTGGCTGATGCGATGGAAGAAGGTAGCAAGTCGTGTCGTAACTTACGGTCATGATAAATCCGCCTCCGTCTAGCAGCTTTACATTCAGCCTGCCAACCCAGCCCATCAGTACCGCCGGTCTTTGTCATACGAATTTCGCCTTCCAGCTAGCAGGCCGTGAGGGTGTGTCGTTTTGTTGCGCCGTTGTTTCTCATTCTTCGTAATTTGCCCGGCCGGGAGTCTCCGGTGAATCACCCCGACGCTGACGACTACAGCTTGAGTAGGGGCGTAGCTAGAAAAAATGGAGAAGAGCGCCGTAGGAAAACAGTCTCGAATTGCGCGACGCCGAGACTTGGCGTGGGTGGTTGCGACGAGAAAAATCTGACGGATTGTCAAACAAATCTGAAGTAATTAAACGTGAGATATGCGGCCGCACGCGGCGGAGGGGATAACTACAGCGAGTCGTCTTATGTCTCGCGTCAACTTTCAACATCGCCGTGAATTGAATTTGACGTTGACGCGTGATACCTGTTCCGCCGGTCAACGAATTATTCTCAACGCAAATTATTTCTCGCGCACGAGAAGCGCGTTCGAGCCCTGAGCAACAATATGGCCGATGCAGCTGGGTAAGCCCGAAACGAAAGTTTCATCTCCGACTTCCGACCGAACTCTCGAGTCTCACCTCTCGTAATTTTATATACGTAGAATTTGCTTCATCACAGGATGACAAAATTGTTGTTCTAAATCTGCGCGCGCGCGCGCATGCAATGTACAGCCTCGTTTGATTTACTTTGTCGTTAATTTTTCGGGAGACCCAACCTCGAGAGCTATACGTGTATCGTGTGACTTGACGAAATCGGGACGCTCAAGAACTTTGCAATTAGGCCCGAGGACACCAAGCTGAGACTGACCTGGCGATTCGTCAAGACCTACCGCAAGATTATCTTCGCTGTCTGCTGGGCCATCTTTCCCATACCCTTGATCGTGATTTACGACTCCCTGGTATTCTCTTCC
Source organism: Harpegnathos saltator (assembly GCF_003227715.2). NCBI lineage: Eukaryota > Metazoa > Arthropoda > Insecta > Hymenoptera > Formicidae > Harpegnathos > Harpegnathos saltator. Next base: position 84,372 of record NW_020230628.1, read on the forward strand.
CTCATCATCCGTTGATCCTTCAATTTCTCAAGTCCCACGTTTAAAACTCGCCAGCGACGATCGATCGATTTTTCAACTTTCCAAACTGCGTAGGAAATCCGATGTGCTTACGTGGTGTTGCTGATGGCAGGGTACTGGGTGAGCGAGTGCTTCCCTATGGCGGTGACATCCCTGATTCCCATAGTGCTCTTCCCGTCTCTCGGGATACTCGACACGATAGACACCTGCACTTGTTACATGAACGACACCATAATGGTGTTTATCGGCGGTTTGATCCTTGCTGTCGCCATCGAGCACTGCAATCTGCACATGAGAATCGCCCTCGGGGTCGTCAAAATGGTCGGCTTCAGTCACGCGAAGCTACTCGGTGGCCTCTGCGCGGTGACGACCTTGATATCCATGTGGGTGTCAAACACCGCGGCCACTGCCATGATGGTGCCCATTATTTTCGCCGTTCTACGAGAGCTGGAACAAGTATTAGTCGATTGACTAACGTCTTCTCTCTCTCTCTCTCTCTCTCATCTCAACATAATTGCCTTGCAAAATTCGCCCCAGCTGCGAAATGTCTCTATACTTGAAGAGCATAATTATATACTTCGATATCATCGAGAGTTATTTATTATTTAAAAGTTACTATTTAAATCATATTACTCATTGCAGATAATATAAATTAATATATTTACATATAAAGGATATATATATTAGGATATATATATATATCTGTAATATATATTTACACACACGTATACAGGGTGTCTTAAAAATACCGCAACCCCGCCGGATAACTTTGCAGGATCAAGTTTTCGTGAAAAGCTTTAAGTACAAAAGTTGTAGGAAATCGAGTAACGGACTTGACGGTGACCTCAAATTTGATCTTGACCTTGATCTTCAAGGTCATTTGAAGGTCAACTTGCGTTTTTTAAATGGGAATCCCTATTTTTTATTACACTATCTTTTTTTACCAATTAATTCGAACAAATTTTGTCTGAAATATTTTTTTATTTGCCTAATATTTTTTGAGACATTTGAGGAAAACTTGATCCTGCAAAGTTATCCGGGGGTATTTTTAAGACACCCTGTATATGTGCCGTACGTACAAATAATGATATATGTATCAGAGTTGATCCTCTCTTCTGCACCGCCGTGTTTAATTATTACGTACGTACGTTTGTGCAGGCAGGACACAGCGCGGTGTTCCAGACAGAAACGGACCCCGAGAGGCCGGACGTTCCGGGGTGAGTAAATTGAATATTCATCGCGCGATCGCGATGGACGGTCTCTTCAATGATAATAACATCTCCAGCGAAATAAGACCGACGAGGGTGACGAGAGCGTACATGCTGGCAGCGGCTTACTGTTCCACATTCGGCGGCACGGGGACGTTGGTGGGAACCGGCACGAATTTGACTTTCAAAGGGATTTACGAGAGCATATTCCCCACCGCCGAGACAATTAGCTTCACACACTGGATGATCGCGTCCTTTCCCCAGATGGTCATCAATTCTTTCCTCACGTGGCTGTACCTGCGAATTGCTTACCTGGGGTATCTGAGGCCGCGCAGTAAGGACGCTCAGCTAGCGGCGATCGGGGCGGAGGGTGAAGCCATCACTCGTCAAGTAAGATTGTTATAACGCCATCTGAGAACAAGAAAAGGACGTTAATTTCGTTAATCGTCCGCGATTCTCTCAGGTTATACAAGAGAAATACAAGGACCTGGGCCCGTTATCCTTCCACGAGTCGGGAGTGACCGTCTTGTTCATCATGTGCGTGTTACTTTGGATATTCCGCAAGCCTGAATTCATCGTAGGATGGGCGGAATTGCTCACCGATGTGTTGGTATCTTCTTATGATAATTCCCCAAGGCGTGATATCGAGATACGTTTGATTCCAAGTACAAAAATAAACGTATAGAGAACTCAAGGACTCGGTGCCGGTGATATTCGTCTCTATCCTGATGTTCTTCATCCCCAAGGACCCCAGCTTCATTCACAGTTTCAGCCGAGATCGTAAGAAATCGCGTTATCCTGTTATCAACCCTCGGAATTCGATAATTCCTACAAATTATTAAGAATAACGACGCGCGACATACTTCCAAGGTTTCAACTTTCACATTTTGGAAAAATTCGAAAACAACGCATATGCATCTTCCTCTTTGCAAAATATCACGAGTATCTTTCTTTGCTTTCCCAAAGTTTCTCAAAAGTTCTCAAAAAGTGAAAAGTGAAAAAGTGCTTTTTAGAAAATGAAAGAACACGTGCAGTAATACAAATTCGCGAGCCAGCCAGTCGATGGTGTTGAAAGTCGTAAAATCCACAGCCGCCAAGAGACCAAAGAGCTCCTCGGAAGGCTTGATGACGTGGAAGATCATCGAGACGAAAATGCCGTGGGGCTTGATATTCCTGCTGGGCGGTGGATTTGCGATCTCGAGGGGGACCGTCAATTCTTGCCTGGCGAAAAAGGTCGGCGAGTCTATGCTACCGTTGCAGCATCTGCCACCCATCGTGATCCTCTTCCTGGTGTGTCTTCTCATCGGCACCATAACGGAGTTCACCTCGAATGTGGGCATTGCGAATATCACCTTGCCGGTGATAGCTCAGATGGTGAGCTGAAAATCAATTGCACTCGCGAGTTACAAACGACGGGATGGTTTCTTCTGGGTGTAAAGGGAAAAAGTATTGTTGTCGCATATGTGTGACGCTTGTAGCTGGTGGCGTTAGAAACTCTAGGTTTCTGTGCGAGGAACTGTGCGTCGATCTCCCTGCGGAACATCGCAAAAGAACAACGTCTTCTCGCGCGCATACATACATACATACACACATACAGACAGACATACATGTAGATACAATTTTATTCTTCTATACATATGTGCAGCATTTCGTGTTATTTCAGTCGCAGGCAACTTGACACTTCACTCTGCCTTTCAGTGCGTGGTGATGAAATTGCATCCGATGTACCTGATGGTGCCCGCCACGCTCATGTGTTCGTTCTCGTTCCGCCTTCCGGTCGGAACACCGCCGAACGCGATCATAGCCACCCAGGGGCACATCCCGACCAAGTGGTTAATAACCGGAGGCTTCGCGCCCGCGATTTATAGTCTGATAGTTCAGGTCATTCTATTTCCGACGTGGGGCGTTTACGTCTTCGGGATCAGCGATTTCCCCGAGTGGGCCGTGCCTCAAATGCTCAACGCAAACGTGCGCTGCGCGGTTCCATAATTGATGGCAATTGTAATATGTGACATTTAACATCTCGACATTAGTACAATTAGTTACAAATAATATTACGTGCATTTCATGGAAAAGTTATTCCCGAAAAAATTACCTAATGTTGGGCACTGATGTATTGCACTTTACAAATAAATACACTTACAACGTACACAGAATAATATTGTGTTGCAGAATAATAGTATGTTACAATGGATGATGAATATTGGTAGTACTGTAAGTAAAATTAAGTATGAAATATTGAGCGACGGAGGGATAAATGTACAAATCAAGCTCACTTGCGCATCGGATTCTGCAAATATAAAGATTCTTACAAAGTAAAACATACTTTTCAAACTATCATTCTAGATAAAAGTACAGATAATATACGTAATAATTTTACAAATCTAATTTTCTGCCTGATAAAATTAAACCGACCACTACTACACTTAATCGCTGTTCGCAATGCTTGTTTCCAATGTACAAATTAAATCTGTAATAAAATATATACCGATTGTTTTCATTCTACAAAAACGTTTCTCTCTCTTAATATTTTACCTATATATTTGTACATATTTTGTATGCAGGCAGCACAGCGTAAGCAGAAAATTGCAACTTTGTAAGAAAAATGCACACATGCCTCACTTTTTTATATAGAGAAAGATCTATGTAGAAACATATCACTAAGATTCATAACAATTTTCAATATAAAGATTTAATACGGAAAGTATTAATGTGATATAAATGATATAATATCCGTATCATCCGTTGTTTATTTATATCCTCATAGAGGATAGAGCAGGACTACACCCTCTAACAGGTATAATAAATCGCATTCTCCAATATAGATGTTATTTCTAACAAAAGTGTTATAGCAGTATATATAAACTAGTACTCTTTTTACAATATATATAAACTAGAATCTTCTCACACAGTCCACATATTTGCATTATCTCGTGCTATACAGCCATGCTATGTAACCCTTTTTTAAAGTTTTTCAATATAACGAATCGTTTGGCCATCAAACAGCGATGACTTCTAAGTGGGCGGATGAGGCTTCAACCCAGGAGATTCGCTTTTTTTCGGATTAGCATTGATTTCCTGTTGTTCTTGTCTCCGATGTCTCAACATTGTAGACAGTACTCCATTGAAACTAGCAGTTTTCTTTTTAGCGCTACCCTTTGGAGTGCTTTCACCTACTCTGCGAACGGGCAGTCTTGGTGATATCTCGTCCATAAAATCGAAATCGGATTTTTCTTCGGTCCTATAACATTATGTTTGTCAGTATGAAACTTCATTAAACCATGCCTATAAATTTACTTCAGATTTAAAGAAATTATAAAGCGCTCTATAAAGCGCTTACTTGTATTCTTGAGATCCGTGCTCCTGTTGTCGATTGTTTGAAGGAAGTGGGGAGGGTCCTCGCCTACCAGGACACTTCCACTCAAGTTCTAAGACACGGTTGTTAGTATCCATGCCCTCGATTAACGTAAGTATATCTTCAGCCTTTATGTTCCATTCACGCTGTATAAATGGAGAAGATGTATACATTAATCGACGACGAAATGTGAGAAAATTCAAACTTTGAACCTACAACTACGAGTGTAATAATCGATATGTTTAAAAAATCCGACGTATCTTACTTTTGCATCCACATCATATTTCTCATCATCAGAACACTCCACAGACCAGTCTTCCTCATTGCGTTCCATTGTTTTTATTAAATAATAGAAAATTAACAGTAAACAACACTGTCAGTTTATTCAAAATGTATAGTGGAACATACGCATTGTGAGGTTATAATTTATTCGTGGCTATTTCTCATTTACATGACTGTCCCTCGTATCGAGATCCACATCCTTCCTTCCACGTGTGAGATGTAGCGCGTTTGTTCTATAATAATTCCACTATTCTTCTGTAAATTATAATTACATGACACATGCACACAGAACATCGAACGATAGCCGTTCATGGCTACAGGTTTAGGTTAAGTTGAATTAGCGCCGTTGGCATCATCATGAGCGCGCGGATAACATCGTACGCGACATTACCAACACGTGCATTAATTATTCAAGTTTACAAACTTGACACAGAGAAATACACATGTGAATACACATAAACTTTACATAATAATTGATTAATCAAAAATGAATTTCTCCGTCAAACTACCATATATAATATCCGATTGTATTGGCGTTGACATTATTTCAACGAAGCTTCGATTATATGTAAATATAACAACCATTGCGATAAATAATTATAATTAATTGTTAACAGTAATAATAACAAACTACTGGTAACGTCGTAAAACGAGTGTCTTTCCGTGACACCAACAACGTCGTAACGACGTTATAATGTCGCATGACGTTAAATATATCACTGAATATTATTCTTCCGTCTCCACCAGCAATAACAAACAGAGCAATTTCCCACGATCACTTTGATCTCGAGGTTTTATAACGTGTGTTTATCTATCACGGTGAAAACATGCGCATATATTCATGTCTGCATAAACAACGGTATCATAAACGCAGCTATTTGCACCAGAAAATACCGATTAAAGAATATTAATTTATATAATTATAAATATCTCTATTTACATACATACATTTATATACAGTTATGAATAGATATATCAGGATTTAGGTCAATCGAGTATATGTATCGTACAGTTATGAATTGATATATCAGGATTTAGGTCAATCGAGTATATGTATCGTACTTTTATCCTTTAAACACAGCTTTTTATGCCCCAAAATTGCTCGTAAAATTCTCTCGCTTTTTGCTCTTTTATCGGCTTGAGATAAATATATTTGAAATAGATTTTACTGCTAGAATAATAAATTCAGTCTATTTTTTAAGGTAATGATATTGATTTTCTCTATTTTTCTCTCTCTTGTTCTTGTATATAAACTTAACACCCCTATAAAACTCACTTACACTATTATCATGTGATAGCTGCTATCACATGATAATTATGTTTCACCTTTCGCTATCGCTACAATATTATCATTATATTGCTAATAGCGGCATTTTATGACACACATATACCCGATACTCCTGTAATTCGATCGGTATCACTGCCAAAATAACTGTCAAAGTAATTATCGTTATAAATCAATGTCATTGTTCCAAATAAATACATGAATAAATACATGAATGTTCCAAATAAATACATGAATAAATACATGAATGTTCCAAATAAATACATGAATAAATACATGAATGTTCCAAATAAATACATGAATAAATACATGAATGTTCCAAATAAATACATGAATAAATACATGAATGTTCCAAATAAATACACGAATAAATACATGAATGTTCCAAATAAATACATGAATAGGTTCTCTAGATCACTTAAATGATTAGGATCTCGAAGTATTTGAAATTTTGCATTGGCTTGAAAATAGAAAATATTTATGGTCAGACAAATGCACGTGTCCACACGTGTTTTCCGTGGAAAAAAAATTACTTTCTACAGTTGTACGTATATCGCGTACGAATACAACTGTCGCAGGTGAATTAGTTTAAATTTTATGCATGAGCGGGGAGCGATGTTATATCTTCGTGCTGTGACTAGCGAGGAATAAAAGTAGAGTCTTTGCATATCAATCCACGCGGCGCACACCCCCGCACAATTACGAACATTTATCTCGACACTCGATCGAGCGCGCGGGAAATACAGGAGTGATCGAAGTTATAATGTTTACACGGACGTTTTCTTTTCACGCGTGGTTCTCCTCGACGACCACGACGACTGCGACTACACCGTCGGGGCTGTTTCAGTCCTACGCGCGTCCTGCTGAATCTGTTGAAGCCCACACGCCGAACGCTTCGGTTGACAAAATAGTTTCGTTCGCTTTGGATAAGTCGGAGGACAGCATTGTTTACGCTGAATCCAAGTATTATTCTTAATATCTTTGCGTCACGTCACATCCTTATGCATGATATACTCAATTTTGCGTCGTAAAGATGCGTATTTTGGTATTCGTACCTTCACATCAATATTCGTAATTAATATTAGTAACGATAATCACTTGAATACACTTGAATATACTTGAATCTCAAGACATAATTGCAATTTATGCTGCACATTTATGGACAAACAACAACAATCTTACGACAAATTCTCAGACGAATTCTCAAACGAAGGCGTTGCGGAAAAGGGAAATCCTGATTGCAATTTCGGATTCAGCCTGAGGGCTGGAGAAGCGTATTGCGTTGGGAGTCGTTACAAGTGTTACGTGTGATAAAAATTATGTTTGCCGGCGCAATCAACGGTAGATGTGGATTACGATAGATCGCGATTGCGGATGTAGATCGCGGCGCACGATCGACGCCAAAGTTGGATATTACTCATCGAATCGATCAAGTATAACGCTATTAACTGCGGCTGCGTACCTAAAGTATGTACTTAAATTGTGTGCCACGCCGGACGGGCGCTGTGTGAGTGCATCGTTACAGTTACAGTTACGTGTGTCCGTGCTCCAAGTACGTGATCCTGTAAGGACACAACGCCGTCGCTGCTGCATTAGCGGCGCCGCATGATGAGCGAATAGTCGAAGATTCATCGCAAGTAACCGTAAACGGGCATGCGACAAGCGCGTTTGCGGCAAGAGTAAACACGTACGTTATTTGCCGTATATATAACAATATGATGCGGAGCACCGCGGATGAAGTGGACAAGAGAGATGTGCGCGAGATAATTTTAGACAATACCGCGCGTCCATCGCATCTCGTGTTATTTCATTTCTGCTGCTTTGTTCTTCACGAATCTGTACACGTATCTTGTCGTGGAGCACGTATCTAATTAGAAACGTTCGCAGAACTTTTCGACAAACAACCTGCCAAGTCGTTCGTTAGAGGCGCGCACGTAGATACTCTCTGGAGGAGAAATCTCAACAATTTTCTTTTTGCGTACATACGACAACAATAACTTTCGCTTTTCGACCTAACGTTGCACATCTGAGACGATACGATTGCATTGAACCTCTCTCTCTCTCTCTCTCTCTCTCTCTCTCTCTCTCTCTCTCTCTCTCTCTCTCTCTCTCTCTCTCTCTCTCTCTCGTCTTCTCGCGGCCGAGGAAGACCGATGCTGAGATCCTTCCACAACCTTCCACAACCTTCTTCGCGAAAGCCTCAAGGTCAAGGTCTCGCGCGTACGCGCGTCTCTGACAAAACAACGGCCGCGCGTTCGAGCGTACTCGCGTAGACTAGATAAGTATGTGTTTTCGAAGGATAAGCATCGGGGCCGAGAGCGAGCGTCAATAATAATTATCCGTCGACGATCCGACGAGTATGAATGGACGGCTATGCAGGTGCAAAGCCAGGTACACCCGCGACCGACGACCGGCCGCTTTACGACTCTCGCTCCGATGTGTAATGTTAGCGGCGTTGCAACGTTAACGCGAATTTCGCACGTAATCTCGACGATGCGATCGGTGATTCTCGTAGAGTTCGCTTCGCACGAAGAAAGAACGAGGTCTCTCCTCCTTCGAGGAGTCCTCGCGTGAGTTCGTTTCCCGCGACGCGCCTGCCTTAGCCGCCGCTGCCGCCGCGCCGGCGAGCGCGCGATGGTGAAATTCGCGTCGTCGGTCGTCGCGACATTCGTCTTGTTTTCTCCGTCTCGGCGACGAGGCGCTTGAACGTTTCAACAGTTGCTCCAGAAGGTTGCGATTCGAACTGATTCTCGTTATGTAATCTCACAGGGGACTTGTCCGATGCAGCTCGCGGATTATTTCGCAAGTGCGCCTGCGAATGACATCGAGACCGCCTTTATGCCCGGGAAAACGCACGTCCGCTGGAATGATTTCGATAAGCGGGAAGGGACCAACAGGATGAACAGTAAGGCGACACACGTCTCACTTTGCCAGCCAGTTTTGGAATGATTTTGATTCTCGCGACACAATAACGCGGACGTTACTGTCTCTCTTTGCGGAATTAATTGTCCTCACAGAGATACAAGTTTATCCAAGTTTTCGAGAGGGTCAGAACGGTAGAGATCGATTGTCTCGCAGTCATTGGTGCGAGAAAGACGAGAGTCAATGTCATGACTAGCAGAATTTCAGCACGACCGCGAGCGTAGTCCGCGAGTAGGTCCGCTGTGTTTTTAATTCTTTTCACCCCGAGAACAATTCAGAATCGATCGAGCGGAGAATAACACGATGCTACGTATCTGCATGTATAGAGAAGCCCTCGAACGTGGACGAGCACGACGTGAAATCCGAGGGGCCGGGTAACAGGTCGGTAAACAGCGATCTATATCAAGCGGTGTTCCCGATCTATCATCTCAGCAAACTGTCCGGTGTATTTCCGATGAGATTCGTCCGACAGCCATCAAGCGGCAGATATCAAGGGCGACTGAGCACCATCGACAGCATTTACAGGTGAAGATGACGAGCGATCGAAAGAAACGCCGCGAGCACAAACTTGCACGGACATAAATTATTCTGGATTAACGCTCGCCGCGGAACCGCGACCGATTTCTTCGCGGGTCTGCATATCGTCTGCACTCTCGAATCAATGACTGCTTTATAACTGCACTCTGAACTATGAAATAAATTAAAAAAGGGATGGAATTGTAAATATGATTATCTTATACAATGATGACCTCCATGAGGAGGTGGAGTCTAAAAAGGAATCCCCCCACGTAATCTTGAAAAGGTTTTATCGTTGCTTGATATCTTCTATTCCAACAGGTAGACCTAATCTCTCGTTTAAAAATTTAATAGTTTAATCGTAAACGGGAAAATATGGTAGACACCCTCGTCTTACCGTAAAATTGATCGGGTCGAGTCTCCTCACATCGAAAGCGATCCCCGAATAAAGCTGAACCGAATGTGCGCAGCATAAGCCTGCTGTCGTTGTTGATCGGAGCCGAGATCTGGGGCTTTTGGCGCGACTTGAGGGATGGATGGGAGTTCAGCACCCGGCTGAAGTCGCAAAACGCGGTGATCGTCACCTGCAGCGACGTGCTGGGTGTGATGGGTCTCACGGCGGCCTCCGTCGTCAGTTCGATCCTGCAATGGAAGTACGTGCAAGTCATTATCGATAAACTGATCGATGTAAGTTTCTCATTCAAATGATCGTTGCCGCGATTATTGGCTAATAGTGATGGGCGGTCGAGTCTCTGTTTTCACACATAAGAAGCGATTCGATGCGGACACCTCGAGTTTCTCCGGCTGGTGTTCGAGGTAATTTGCATGTCTTCGCGCGGCGGTCTTTCGAGCTTGCACTCTGAGCCCATCGCTATTCCTCGAGAGACCGACCGCACGATGCATTCACCGTTCGCTTTCACCACCCACGGGCTCGCCAAGTGCGACGAGAGGATGGGCATCGTCTCGCCGAGGAAGACCCGGCGGTACACGATCCTGCTGACGCTGAGCAGCCTCTCGTACTCCATCCTCATCTCCTGCCTCGACATCTACACGTGGAGCCAGGTGAAGCTGGACAAGAAGATGGACGACAAGGGTCCGATCAACTACCTCCCCTTGTACTGCATGTACATAGTCATTGTCATGATGGAGGTGCAATACGCAGTCGCCACGCACAACGTGGGCCAGAGGTTCTCCAGACTCAACAAGAGCCTCGAAAACATCCTCAAGAACAGCATGATCACAAACCAATTCCGGAAGGATCTCGGATTAGGTGCGCGTTGCGTCGTCATTGCGATGATACACGGTTTGATCGTGTCTTTCTTTTCTAATCGTCGAGTCAACGGCTCGAGACAACATTTTTAATGCATCTCGGATTCTTTAGCCGGTGACTTTCGGGATCAAGGACAACTCGCTGCGTACCTCCGGCAGGATCTGGCAAACGCTCGAATGTTTCGGAAATCGAAGATCATCGACTTCTCCGTGGCGAACGGTACGCTTTGCGTTTTTCTTGCAAGATCTCTCTTTCTCTCTTTCAACGGCTATCAACGAAAAAGTTACGAAAGTATATTAGTCATATAATTACATTAAATACAATACAATAAAACCATCATCACATACATGGAATTAAATATAACCGGATTGTTATATTTAATCGAGTCATAGTCGTAATAAATTGATTCACGTTTGTATTAAATATAAATATAAAGTGGAGCGTTATAATCACGAGATCAATGATAATCAAGGTCTAGTAAATCTCCCTCCAGATGGCAAAGGTCCCACAGACATATCCCAATTGGTGACGGTGCACGCGTCCTTGTGTGACATAGTGACGTACATAAACGCCGCTTACGGCGTGGTCATACTCGTGGTTACGATCACCTGCCTGATACACCTGATCATCACACCGTACTTTCTGATCATGGAGGCCGACGGCAAGCGGCAGCCGCTGTTCCTCGTGGTGCAGGCGATGTGGTGCATCTTTCACATCTGGAGGCTGCTGATCTTCGTGCAACCCACGTATGCCGCTACGATGGAGGTACATCGGACAGAAATAAACTGACTCAACTTAAACATAAGTGTTGGCTTGATCAGAGAGGAAATTCCTTCGAGTGTTCGCCGTTTGTCTCCGAGGGAACCTCCTGATCAAACCAATGGCGATGAACGATAACTCATTTGCTAAAACAACAGATTATGCACGAAAGACGCGCGACTACCTTTCTAGGGAAAGAAGACGGCGATTTTGGTGAGTCAACTGCTGTCCACGAGTCACGATAAAGAGAGCAGGACGCAGTTGGAAATCTTTTCGCTTCAACTTCTACACCGCCCCTTAGAGTTCTCAGCGTGTGGGCTTTTCACTCTGGATCGAGGCCTCGTGACCTCGGTAAGGCTTTTGAGGCGAGTGACTTATAATTAAAGATTAAGGCTCATTTTCACGCAGATTGCCGGCGCCGTCACGACATATCTCGTGATACTGATACAATTTCAAAAGGACGACGACTCGAAGGGCAATTTCGATAACATTCTGAAGAACGCTACGCTGATACTGAGGAACGCGTCGACGTTTCACAACAGCACTGCGGGAAAATTAAATGTCAATTAGAACAACACGCCGTGACTCTCTTTGTCGTTTCCGTTTCGGCTCTCGCGACTCTGCAATAAAACTTTTTAAGAGTTCGTGCACGCATCGTTCATTTATTTGTCAAATATCCATGATCGAAAAGCTCAGTCGAATCTTTCGCGTTTCGACCTGAAATATAAAGCGTATCTCGCCTGTTTTAGCGGACTAAAGCGATAAAATCAATATAACAAACAGATACGTAACATACTTAAATTCGTGCGGACCGATTCTTACATATAACAAAGTGTAACAATTGCGAGACCTAATAGAAATGACGAGTATCCTTTCGGGATGTATACAATAGACCTGAATAATAGGATGTGTATGTATGTGTGTATGTGGATACGTGTACAATCGTTGATTAAAGGCTGCGAGATTTTTTTTTAATAGTTTCGTGACGTACAGCTTATCCAGTAGAAGACTTTGTTTCTTTAGTTATTTACGAGAAATACATTTCGGATTCCGTTGGGTATGGAATACGTCACAAGACTCACCGAAGAAAAGTATTGCAACTCTCAATCAATCGATTATACTGTCCCGTAAAAGAATTTATCGAAATCTAAGAAGTGTGACAGCATCTTGAAAAGTCATAATACCAAGATCCGAATACTGCAATAATCTCCTGAAATACAGTTTGATACGAAATATATTATAGTTGTCTTACAGAGCTAGATACGTTATTATCTATTAATTTTCCTTTTTTTTTTCTATCTAATGTGCCTTTAATCTCCACGTTTAATTTCTGGATATTTGACACACCACCTTCTTCCAAATCTATTGGTTCTCTTCTTTGAACTTGCAATCGCAAGTCTTTCCCTGAAGCAATTTTATTTATACCTCAGAATTATGACTTTCGAGAAATCTTTCCACTTCTCAGACTTCGAGATTCCAACTTTTTCGGGACGATGCACATTCACCGACAACAGTAGGAAGGATCAACGGATAATGTAGGTCCTGGAGATGCGAGTCCGACAGATACGTGCAATGCGATAATGATATTTAATTATCCCAATTCTCTCGTACAGCTCGGCGGCAATATAAGAAATACGGTCTCGTCGTCTCTTTCTCCCTCTGCCCCCCAATCTGATTGCTAATTAATCCGTTTTCATCTCATAATCAATTGACAATTAATTAGCATTTTTCACATTCCGTATGTAGTCGCGCTTTTCTTTTGTTTCTTTCTTTTTTTTTTTTTCTTTAAAGTAGACGTCAATCACAGCCTGTCCTTAAACTTGCCACTTTCAACATCCTCACAGCGTGGGGAGATACCTGGAAACAGGTAAGCGCTCGGAGGATCTCTCCTTTCTTTCAGAAGAAGCCGGAAATCGTAGTTCGAGATACTCCTAAGATATTTACAACCTCGTATACTGATCCTATCTCGCGCTCTCTCCTTTCCTCTTTCTCTGTCTCTCTCTCCCTCTCTTTTTCTTATTCCTCTGCGCGAGAACAGACCGCAGAGTCTCTCCGTCACCCGCTATACATTTCTTGGCGTACAAATCATTACCCTAGCAATAAATATTAGATCGTTTAGGAGAATCTAGACGCAGTAGTTAGTCCGCGTGTATCGCGTACGAGTCAACGCGAGTCACAAAATCCGTGTAGAAATCCGACGGCGACGAGAGCGTCGCGCGTTAGTTAGACGACGCTCACGGCAATCGATCGGCAAAAGCGGGGACTACATCCCTAACGGGCCTCCTCCCCTCGGTTTTCTCTCTCGCTCGTATCTTCGTCGCGAGGACCAAGTTTCTCAGTTCGCCGTGGCCGCTGTGACGGACGGTTGCGCTTTCTGATGCGACGCCTGCAGCAGGTTGTCGCAGCAAGTGTCCTTCGTCGTGGGCAGGTTTTTCATTCTCAGGCACGTCTGCAACGGAGACGGTTGTAGCGTTGTCTCACCGCCGTTGATCGCCGCCGTCGGAGGTGTCACCTCGTTTTCATTCTCCGTCTTGCTTTGATGTTGACGGGCGTTGCATTGGCAGGAGCTCGCGTTGTGGGGGGGTTGCACACGCGAGAAACAGTCGCTGCATACTCTCACGGGATTGTAAAGCTGCTCGCTAGGCAGCGGGATGAAGTTCTCGGAGCAATCGGCGCAGAAGATCTTACCACAGCATCTGTGTGCGATACGAACGGTTCGTCCCCTTCATCTCTTTCGATCTCTCACGGGGCTTTCCCTCTTTGCCTTTATGTTAGCGTGTATTTCCGCGATCCTTAGCAAATCTAGCGTCTATCCGCTTTGCGCGAAATGCATACCTGCAGTGATGCTTACGTCTACCGAGCCAGAATTTCGTGTTGCATCCCATGCACTGAGTCACAGCGTGATCGGGCACCCAGAGGGTAGGCGCCGGAGCCAGCTCGTCCACCGCTTCCCACGACATGTCCGACGGCAAGGACTCACCGTGTTCACCGACGCTTCCTACGGAGTCCGGTAACGAGCCCTGTACAAGCAAGTCACGTGAATCTTTCATCGTAACGCCAGGGGCGTAAGGTCGCTGAACAGGGGAGATTTATCAGCCGAGGAACTCTACTCACGATGTCGTCGATGCGATCGGTATCTACATTGTGATTGTGATTGCATACTTGTTTCAACAGCGCCAACCTCGTCGTGTGTAATTCCTTCCTCAAAGCTTCCTCCTTTAACTGAAAAGAGCAATTGGAGTGGTTTCTTCAATTACTCATGATTCGGCCAGTGTATATATAATCAATGTATGTAGCACGTTGACGGATACCCCATAGGAAGGTACGTCGAAGTGCTAATAAGTGCGTTTTCAAGTACCTTATGCTCTACGATAATCTGTTGTATTCGCATTTGGACGTCGCAACATATGACGGGAAGACCATCAACGTCGTCCAGCCAGTCAGGATTATCTAGTATGACGTCCTGATGGGTCGGAGAAGCTGGACATATGCTACTGGGAGTTCTTGATATTAGTGGGGCGCTGGTGTCACTCACGTCACTACCCTCGTTGTGATTGCGAATGCACGACGAGCAGGCAGCGCCACGTCCCGCCGTGGTGCCGGTTTCGATCCACGGCGACACGATGTCCCGCGACAAATTCGCCTGTGACCTGCGGATTTTCGTCGAATCTTACGAGAAAGTTCCTCTTTCTCTCACCATCTCTATGTTGACGAAATGAAAAGTGTATACTCACACTTCCTTCTCGTCATTCGTCGCGGGCACGACCGAGTCGTTATTGGGTATCAGCGTGTCGGTGGAGCTGTCTACCGACGGATTGGCGGGCGAATCGCTGGATGTTTGATTCGCGTTGCATTTCGTTAAGTTAATATCAGTCTCCGATAGGTTTTCGCTCGCGGCTTCATTCTTATTATCCACGTCTACGCTCTTTGCATCCTTCTGATCCGTTTCAGTCTCAAGCGTCAGAGAATCGAATTTTCTGCGAAAGAAAGAAGGAGAGACTTGTGAAATTAAACGATCGTGTCAGGTTGCGCGCGCGCGTACGCGCGCACGCGCGCGCGCGCACACACACACACAGACACACACACACACACACACGACATACATGCATACACGTACATACACACACGCAGCGGATAAAAGAAGTATTTGCACACCTCGCCTTCCTCGGGATTTTGGAAAGAATACTTTATTCAAATTGCGTCAATATACAAATGAAAACAGTATCCGAGAGATAGAAGCACGCACATTAGGGAACAATATTCTATCTCGCATTCTTGGTGTATAATTATTTCAGAGAGAAAGTAAGAAAGAGAGAAAGAAACAAAAGAAGAGGTGGATTGTGCAAATACTTTTTTTACCTACTGTACGTCACGCGCAGGGACTTGTCGCCGCGTCCGCTGGTGGTCCACGTCGATTACATACTTCTCCATGGAAATACTTGGATCGCTAAGCCTTCGGTGCAGATAAGCCGCGTGGTCGGGTGCGTGCATGAGGTCGCCGTATGACCTCGTCTTCGTCATTTGCCCCTGCGGCTCTTCGCTGTCGCCGCCTTCGATGTCTATCATCGTCACCCTCTGTTTGTCGTCTTTGACACTGAGCGAGGATTCCATTGAGCCTAAATACACCTCGGACCATAAGACGAGGTCGCGCACGTTGCAACTTGGCCACAATACCTGGATGAAGCGAGAGAAAGAACATGTAGATAACAGGAGGCGCTTAGCGTCGTTTGAAGTCGTGAATCACGGCGAAGCCGCGCGGGCGGACTCACTTGATTCTTCAACGGTGAGTACAAGTGATTCACGAACGAAGTGGAGTTGAGGAAACGCCAGACGGAGAACGTACGTTCGCGTATTTTCAATTGCCGCCTCTCCTGCCTGGTGTTGCACAGGAATGTGCCGAATAGCTGTGAGTACGTGTGCTGCGCCAGTTTTACCTGAGACACACAGTGGCAACGAGAGTAACAACGCGACCGGCGATAAACGCGATCCGATGGGATCCACGTCCAGAGAGTTCCAGTTTGTACTCACGAGATACGCAGCGGACATTTGAAAACTACACTGAAACTGCAGAATTAACTGGTGGACGCAGTCGAGCCACTGAAGGAATACTGGGCAACGCTCGTTGGGGTCGTCGCAGCCAATAGTCTGGCCACATCGGTCCGCAAACTTGTGTCCGAAGTCTAACCACTCTCTCTCGCATAGAACTTGGAATCCCTAAACAGCCAGAAGAACGTTACGGGCATCAGCATAAGGGAAGAGACACTCGAGTACTTTTACCTATCGTCAAGAATACGTACCTCCATAGTACGATAATACGGGTCGAGCAATATTTGTGCCAGCGCTACGATCTGCGGTGTTCTGTCCCAGCCGTCGCTGCAATGCACTAATACCGGTCGACCATCCCTCTCTATCGCGGACGCCACGGTGACTGCTGCCCGTAGCAAGCCCGACATATGTTGTAACCATCGCGTTCCTTCTAGCAAACTCAGCCAACTACGAGAAAGTCGAGAGACAGTTGATCAGAGAACTGTAGCTTCAAACGAGAACCGTCGAGCTCGTTGTGCGAGAACGAGCCGGGTAATCCGAGAACACTCACTTTGGCTGGTCCGCGTCCGACGCACAGAGCTGCCTCAGCGCGTGAAAGCTCTTCCGTATCGAGTGAATGTTCGGCAAATTCATAAATTGTATGTCACAACTTGGATAATACTCGGGGCATTCGCAACCGCCGCCGCGCGCCCGATTCGCTACGGCTGTCGTGTACGATCTAGCGTCGACGATTAAGACTTTCTGCGAAACGAAAGTCGCGTATTTATGATTAATCGTTCGCTTTACAAATGTCGCAACATTTGTAAAGATTGAATACACTTCATATATTTAAATTAGAAATATGATTACAATTAAATTAGATATATTTAAATAGAAACAAAGATAAACACGTAGAGACACTTCCGACTTCCTTTTTCTTTCGATTGGGAATCACGGAGACATTTTGGATTCTAATTTCAGATTTTACGTAAAATCCTTACCTTAGGTGGATTTGGCGTAATCGTATCATCACCGGCATCGGAGTATATGATGGGAGAATCTATCATCGTGCATTCGCCCTTATCATAGTTACACGCGTCTGAGAGAGCCTTTAGAAGATCTTCATCTTCGGAACTTCTCCAGCCGAGCCAACCAACCTCCGGCTGGCTACTGCGAGCTATCACCGCGCCGTTGTTCACATGCCTTGGAAGGAGTACAAACGTTACAACGATTGTTGAGACGAGTCGAATAGGCGAATATGTGCCGTATCTCGCAGAAGAAACGCATCGTACCTCCATACAACGGCCGGAATTCGCCTGGAACTTCTAAATTTGGCAACAGTCTCGAGGGTTTCATCGGAAATGCATGCAGGAACCAAAAGCTGTGGCGGATAGGATGGACACATCCGGTAATCCTTATTTATTTGACTTATGCGCCATGTACCGTGTAAATTGAACTTTAATCGCTCGACCTGGAAGAGAATCACAAC
>NW_020230628.1:105000-120000 GCF_003227715.2 Harpegnathos saltator
CGAGTGCGCTGTTACCGTGCAGCACACCGTGCCGTGTCCCATCCCGCTCGCTCTCATCGCGCGACGCCGCTCTGGCTCGGTCTTTCCTTCGCGCTCTTATTATTATGCGACTGAGAGCCCCGCCAGATCGGCGACATGTATCAACCTTGAGACGCGCGTCATTCTCGGCTGCGCGTAGACGGCCGAGACGTCGTGTAATTACTCGCACGATTGCTCGCGCTCTCTTTTTTTCTCTCCATGCTTCTCTCTCTCTCGTCACGTCGGGAAAGGGGGAGAGAGAGCACGTAAAAGCATGCAGGTAGGACTCGTCTTCTTACTCACTCCTCGAGGACGACGTAGCCCACGCGAAGGACGATGCACGTCTGCTGCCGCAAAGGTTCTCGCTTGACTCCTCTCTCTCTCTCTCTCTCTCTCTCTTTCTCTCTTCCCCCTCCCTCTCTGTCCTTCTCATTCGTCTGTCCTCTCACACGGAATCCATCAGCCAACCGTTGCGAGACGCGCGTAAGCCAGAGGAGACGCCACGGCACTAACGATGACGCTTCTCCGCGACGCGGAGCATCGTCCTCACGGGCACCACCACCACCTCGGCGACGTGCGGGGGAAGAGGCTGTTCACGGGCGATAGTATGTAGCGAGGTTGAACGTCGGCGGAGACTGGCACTCGATGACGGTGACGGCGACGGCGACGGTGACGATCAGCAGTTCTCATTACGACGGCTGGCTCATGGGAGCAGCGAGTGGCCGCGGCGTTTGCCTTGCCCCGCGCGGGTCACGAGATGTCCGACAGGCCAAGTGTTTTCGGCGACAGGGACGTACGCGTACGGACGACGGACGACGGTACGTGCGCGTGGGATAACGTGAGGCTGGGCTGATACGCACACTCCTTGGGTCTTCGTAGGAACGAGTATCTCACTCGTGACCGCGCACTACCGACGTGAAAGCCGTCGACTCCACTGACAGGACGTTCTATATATCGGCTGCAGGCGGTTCCTCATATACTCTCGAGTCTGACTCTGACACGACGCGCCGCCTTCAGGTGTGTTCGCTCGATTGGTCGCGGCTCTTCGTTGCTGCTTTCTCATTCGCTGGCGCATTCAAATGTGCTACTTGTGGTCGTTTCGATGCTGACCGCTGATTGGTTCGTTGAGGTTGACGGTTGTTAGATCTTGAAATGCGTCGACCAGAAATTTATAACTCGGCTTATGCGTATATCTTTTTATGACAAATTTTTATTATTGTCAGTACATTTCAGAATCTGTTCAGCAAGTACGTCAATGCTCGTTGTGTATGAATGGAGTATAATATATATATATATATATGCCGTGTTCCAAGATTCACTGTCAGTACTGAAAATATATAGTTTGTGCCACGCAAACTATAACTTTTCAGCGCTGGCAGTGAATTTTGGAACACGGCCATAATATACATATGTGTATGTATATTACATGCATCTTTCGATGTGTTGGAAATTCCATTACTTGGGGTGTGTTCCGTTTCACGCATATGCGCGCATTTATCTATAGTTTATGTCACTTATCTATACAAAATGCGCGCATATGCGTGAACGGAACGCACCCTTGGTCTCTTATATAGTAGAGTTCGCATTGCTTGCACTTTTGACACTTTTGCACTTATGCCCGTTGCACACCAGTGCTGCGATTCTGTAACTCGTTATTGGAGTTAACGACAGTTTCGTTATTGTTGCGCAGCTTTTCTACGGTATACAAAAGCTGCGCAACGATAACAAAAGTGTCGTTAACTCCAATAACGAGTTACAGAATCGCGGTACATCTACGATAAACGGTATCCAATGAGAGCTCTTCTTTTTAAAGAGAGGTTAGTGTGCAACGGGCGTGAGGTATAAAAATGTGAAAAGTGCAAGTAATGCAACAGACCCACAGTCACAGCATACAAACAGTTGAATTATAAATTTTGATGAGAACAATGACGTTAAGAAACATATGGTCTTTTCTTTGTAGCTGCACTGCTGAACTGGTGCAATAAGCTAGAGTGAGAAAACCTATATTTGTCTCACTTTAACTTATTGCACCAGTTCAACAGTGCAGTTATAAAGAACAGACCAATAACTTTAACGATTAAAATACATCGAAGGGAATAAATTTTGACCTTATGTGGGAATTTAAATAACATTATCATTTGTTTATTGGTGACAATATAAAAATGTTAAATTCATTTTGACGATTTAATGTATCTCATAGAAGCACCAAAGACAAATGCACATTCACAACTGTACGTAGTATTCACTGTGACAATAACATTTGAGTGTATATAAAAGTGTACTTGGATGCTGGATCACACGTGCACAAATATATACACTGTACATTGATAAAAATTCTAAAAGGCGCTGTTAAATATTATTTCTAATCACATAGTCTTCCAGAAACTAGGATTCTGTCGAAATCGTCTCTGGAATGTTTCGTACCATACATGCACTGAAGATAGGGGTACAAAGTTTTCCATTGGATTTGGTGTCATTAGTGTCTGATTCACTGTGAAACTTGCCACATAGTTCATGAAATTTGTTAGCATTTTCTCTGCAAATTCTATGAAATTATTGTTTGTAGTGGTAACAAGCATAGCTGCTTGCTGCTCGATTACTGCTAGCGGTTCCACAGATACTCCAATCTGAGCCACATGCGAGATTTTGCCTATCCCAAAAATACCTACATTGCTGTTTTCAAATTCATGATTTTTCTTCAATGTTGATATTTTAAAGATAGCTGATGGCTTATTATTGGAAATATAGCCGAGGAACTGCCAGTTGGGTGGTGCACTCAGATCAGGCCAACTGAAGTATACTGTGAACAATTTCTTGGTCTGAATGATGAATTTTGTTACACGAAAAGATCTGACAATTGTACAAAAAGAAATATATTTTGTACTCTACAAGATTGTATTCCACTTTACCTGCTCCTCCCATGCCATCTGGAAATGGTACAGTACCAGTCAGGAAGACCACAATATGATTTATGTTGTCTGCATCAGGCACATTGATCAAGAACTGGTTTTCTCCGATCTGCTGAAAGTCTGTTTGAACCTGAAAAGCAAAAAGTAAAATATTTTACTTTTATTTTGACACTCCGTAATATATTTATGCTCTACGAATCGCGGTACAGCTGAAGCGTAGCAGAAGAGTAGCATGTAAGCTGATGAGAACAGGATATTATCCCGTAGAAAAAAAGAGAGTGGCATTGTATAATATCTACATTGATCGCGTGATTCGAGATAAATTCGACAATGACGACCGTTGGCTGCGGTGACACACGATCGATAGGAATCTCTACTTACGAATCGTCCAGCCACGAGTATGCCGAGCATTTTGGAAAATCATCTAGATCATTCTATCGTATTCCAATTACCGCAACATGCCGAAGAATCACCGTAAGTGCCGTGTTTATTTCGCAACCGAGTCACTAGTGCACCGAGTACTCTGAGTGTATACACCATCGTTTACCGTGATGCATGCGATTGGATAGAATCAGAACTCCGCGTATCGAATCGCAACGACGTGTTTCCATGAAAACCGAGGTGGTCGAGTCCCCAATTCGATTCGTCGCGATTCGAACCGTGCGCGAATTCATCTCGTCCGCTCTCGCGCTCGTTACCGACGAGATAAGCTAAAGCTTAAGCTAAGACTCCATGCATGCGGTGAGCTGCGGCAAACGGTTGCGGTGACCAATCAGGAGACAGACGCATGCCGGCGCAAGTCCGGAGCTTGCCGCAACCGGACTTGCGCCTCCCTCCTGATTGGTCACCGCAACCGTTTGCCGCAGTTCACCGCATGCATGGAGTCTTAGCTTAAGACTCCATGCATGCGGTGAGCTGCGGCAAATGCTGCGATGACCAATCAGGAGGGAGGCGCAAGTCCGGTTGCGGCAAGCTCCGGCATGCGTCTGTCTCCTGATTGGTCACCGCAGCCGTTTGCCGGAGCTCACCGCATGCATGGAGTCTTAGCTTTACTATAAAGGCTGCGTTCCGATATTCACTGTCAGCATTAAAAATCTATAGCATACGTCACGCAAACTATGTATTTTCAGTACTAGCAGTGAATATCGGAACGCAGCTAATGACTGTTGGTCTAAAGCCCGTGTCACACTACGGATTGAAGATCAAGGATTGCGGATTGAAGATTAGGTTTCGACAAATCGACGAACTTCGGTTTTGATTTACTTTATTCCGATTGGTCAAATTTCAATCTTCAATCCGCAATCCTTGATCTTCAATTCGTAGTGTAACACGGGTTTTACGGGATTTAGCGTACCAGAGAAATTTCGTTGTGCATTAAGCCCGTGTCACACTACGGATTGAAGATCAAGGATTGCGGATTGAAGATTAGATTTCGACAAATCAACAAACTTCGATTTTAATTTGCTTTATTCCGATTGGTCAAATTTAAATCTTCAATCCGCAATCCTTTATCTCCAATCCGTAGTCTGACACGAGCTTTAGCGTCCTTTTAAGCCCGTGTCACATTACGGATTGAAGATCAAGGATTGCGGATTGAAGATTAGATTTCGACGAATCAACAAACTTTGCTTTTGATTTGCTTTATTCCGATTGGTCAAATTTAAATCTTCAATCCGTAGTGTAACATGGGCTTTAGGAATATCGTGGCCGAGATATGAAACATAGTTCGAAATAAGCATGGATGGTAACAGATATGGAATAATGGGAAAAGGACTATTAATACAGAAAATACACATTCATTTAATCCATAATGGAAAAAAATATCAAAGCAGCCAAATAATATTTAGTTATTTCATAAAAATCACTATACTATTTTATCCGTTGCCGAACGTTTTTAACTAAAGCCAGCGGCATACGGTGCTTGTTTTCGTGCTGGATTGCTTGCTGGATGAAAATACTGCGTTCTGATTGGTACATTTCCGAAGATGGATGGAAATGCACCAATCAGAATGCAGTATTTTCATCCAGCAAGCAATCCAGCACGAAAACAAGCACCGTGTGCCGCTGGCTTAACACAATCCTCTATAACCGAAGATTCCCGATCTGTCATAGAAAAGCTATTAGGTAGTACGAATTATTATAAGCATCAACTTTCCTGTCTTATCTATTTTCTTTTTCTTGCTTACGCCTTTCTATGTCTATAAAATTACGTAATACCACCACTGATTCTTCGTCTCTCTATTTACGGAAATTAAGACGATCTTAAATATGAGATCTGACTATGAATACCGGCTCACGTCTTCACGAGCTCTGCAACAATTGTTATGAGACACCCTGTATATGAGGTGTTGCAAAACAATTTTTACAGAGCTCGTGGAAATATAAACTGGATTAAAATAAATATAAAAATCCTATAGCGTTTTTCGATATTCGTAGCAGTTTATTAATTACAGAAATCTGGACGAGTAAAGCCAGCGGCACACGATGCTTGTTTTCGTGCTGGATTGCTTGCTGGATGAAAATACTGCGTTCTGATTAGTGCATTTTCATCCATCTTCGAAAATATACCAATCACAACGCAATATTTTCATCCAGCAAGCAATCCAGCACGAAAACAAGCACCGTGTGCCGCTGACTTAAGCGCTCGCCGAGGTGGACGGAGAAGCTTCGCAATCGCTCGGACCGCTCGGACCACAGCGCGGCCTAATCGATCCAGCAACTAATGGCCGCGTTCAGTAGAATAAAGTGATCAGTGAGCGCTTAGCGATTATTGTCTGTGATTGGAGCATTATTTTAGATTCTTCATAGACCCAGAAGTATTTACCAATCCGGAGCGAGATTCGGTGGAAAATCTAGTAATGTTGTCCAACTGTTGAGTCTACTGAACGCGGCCATTGTCTGCATTAATATATATTAATAAATTTTACGTTTTTTCTTATTTGTAATATTTTTACTTAATTTTATTTTAAATAAATGTCGTAATATATATATATATATTATACTTACACTTATAAAATATTAAGATCGTAAATATTTATTATAAACACGCGCACACATCTGTCAAAAAGATTCAACAAACTGGTAGACTACTACTTGAACAGTGTTACTAATCGACGGAAATTGAAATTAGGTTGCCTAGAGGTTTTCGTTGGTGCCAACATTATCCCCTCTACTTTTCGGGAAAATGTGTAACCATATTTTATGTCATCAACAATACATATATGTATTATATATTAAAAAGAGAACTTTTGTTCTGTAAAAATAGATAATGTGAAAAAAATATTCATAAATAGGTTAGAATAATTGAATTTCCTACTTCGAATATTCTACAAATATATATTTTCATAATTACTTCAAATAAATATTTATAATTTTCCTAAAATTTAACAACTTATTGTTTTTTAATGTAATTATTTAATATTTTACAAAACTTCATTACCTGATAAAATATTGTTGATTATCTCGCACGAACACTGCTAAGTTAGCCTACTCTACTCTACTCTACTCGATTTATCGAACAGCATTGAGTTGTCATAAATCATGAAGATAGTAGATGATCGTGCCTATCATACCTTTCCTAGTGGAACTAACCCGAACTCGACTTATCGTAAACACCCTGCATTATCTTGAGCGTAGCCAAAGCAGTCGTTATTATCATCGCTCTTCGATTACCTCCGGGTCCCTTGGGACCCCCTTGGTCAATACGAAAATTCATCCAGGGTTGACAGTCTTTATATTACCTCGTCGGTGCGCTCGTCGAAACGGATTCGACTCGAATCGAACGCGCTCGGTTCGAGCGCGAATTAATTCCCTCACGTGGGTGGGCCGTGCTCGTCGTGCTTAGGTGGGCAGACGGTAGAAAGCGTGCAAAATTAAGGCGAATAAGACATTAGTAGGCAAAAGCGGAGCAAGTGTAGCGCGCCGCGTCGCACCGCCGCTCCTCGTCGCGCTCTCGTATCCATTCTTTTCGCAAAAGCGCAGGTTCGCTCGCGCGCGCGCGCGCGCGTGAATTCTCTATGCGAGCGAGCGCGGCACGCCTCCGGAGCGTGCCACAGTTTGTTATTTTGCTGCCGATTGCGCAAATCGCCTCCGCGATCTCTTGACAAGACCGTCACCTCGATCTCGATATCGCCCACCGTGAGTATTATCTTACCCTGAGTATTGTTATAATAATCTTGACATATACGTGTCGTATGAGCACATATCGAGATATTCGAGATATTAGACTGATAGGAGGACCCTTTCAATTAGCGAGAAAAAGAGCGAGAGTGCATATATTCTTTCTCATCGGCCCGATATGAACTTCAACTGTGCGTTCCCGCACAGTTTTAAGATGGAACGAGCGAAACGGTGCTCGCGACGGGACGACGCGTGCGTTTACATGTCCGAGAGAAGCCAGTCTTGATCTCCGATTAATCATTCGAGTTGTTCGATCTTGCGCGAATTCGCCGTCAGTTTTGTTCATTTTTTCTGCACCATTCTCTCTTCCCCTCTCCATCAAGTCCATCAAGTTTCGCACAGCTGTGCAGCTGTCTCTTTCTCAAGTTTCGAAAAAGTGCGCATTATTTCTTCACGGAGGAACGAGCTTGTAAAATCCAGAGCCAGAGCGGGACTCGCCGCGATTCTATCGTCGGCACGCGCGAGGGCACTTTTGCGCGCGAAACTTCGATTTTCGAGCGGTGGCAGCCACGCCAGCGCGCTATCGCGCTCACAAACTCCCATACCATATTTGATCAAAAACGCCGCACGACGAGTGGCCACCTTTTACTTCGCCGTGCACGCTCATGCTGGCCGGTGGTGCTACGCTGCGGCCGATCGACGCGTTCTAAATGTTACCGTCGCGCTCCTCCAGCGGCGGCGAGGAGTCCGAGAGAGAGAGAGAGAGAGACAGACAGAGAGAGAGAGAGAGAGAGAGAGAGAGAGAGAGAGAGAGAGAGACAGACAGAGAGAGAGAGAGAGAGAGAGAGAGAGAGAGAGAGAGAGAGAGAGAGAGAGAGAGAGAGAGAGAGAGATAGCGAGGTTAGGAGCGAGGAGAGGAGCCCTAAAAACGACACAACAGAACACGGATGGGGATTGACTGATGTCATCGACCGTTCTTAAGGCGACGCCGCGCTCGAAATTTCAGCGTGACTGGCGATTATCGATTCCGTTTCAAGCTCGCTCGCTGCGAAGCAGGTCTCGCTGAAGAGTCACGGCGCGCATCACGCGCGCCGTATCATCGCGACAAGGACAAAAACAGGCGTCTAACGCACGCGATTCTCATAATCATGGAGACGATTTTCTGGACCCGAACCGTCGTGTCCCAGTCACTTTTTTTTATCGTCGCTTATCGTTTTTTATTTCCTCGTGACGAGTTCCTCTGAAAATAACATCATGACAAAAACAATACTTTCGCCTTGCCTTCGTAAAATCTCGTGCGTCAGCGGGCGATCCTAAACGAGAGAGGAAGAACGGAACGCGATATCATTCGCCATTTTCGTCATGCGATCGTCATGAACATTCTCTCTCTCTCTCTCTCTCTCTCTCTCTCTCTCTCTCTGCGTCTCCCACGTGCGGCTCAAGAGACAATAAAAGCGGCGAAGTACGCGGCATGACGGTGTCGATCGGAAATCGATCGTGACCGCACGCGACGTGCTCTTTCTTCTCGCGGCGAGGTATTTTTTGAATCGCGGCGCGCGCACACACGGCGGCGACGGCCGCGACTACGACGGCCGATGACGTCATCGCCGCACGCGGTACGACGGCGACGGCGGCTGGCTAGGTGCGCGGTACGAGCGTCGCGCTCGAGCCAACCACAAAATTCAAGGTCCTTGGAGGAGCGCGCGAGCGTACGGCGCGGCGCGGCGAGGCCCGTGCGAACTTCACCGTGTGACATCACGCTTCATTGTTGGAGGTTTACGTCATTCCCCGAGTCCGCCTTGGAGTCGTTGCGCGGAGACGGCAGACGGGTACTCGCACGCTCGCTCGTACGCACGCACGCAGCAACCTCTTCCTCCTCCTCTTCGTCGTCCACCTCCACCTCCACTTCTTTCTCTTCCTCCTTCTCCTCCTCCTCCTCCTCCTCCTCCTCCTCCTTCTCCTTCTCCTCCTCCTCCTCCCCGTTGTCGTCGCGGAAAAGACAACAAGCGATAAAATGTCGCCCACCCCGTCGTCGTCGGCTTGAACGGAGTGAGAGTCAATCGTTCGCTCGCTCGCTCGCTCGCTCGCTCGCACGCTTCAGTGTCCGTCGCGCGTAAATCGTGGAGGCGTCGATCGCGGAGGTGCGCGTTAGACGTCAGCGTCTCTATCGGGAACACGCGCTGAGGGCCGCCGACGGCTACGACACCGCGATTACCTGAGAGTAACAATAACAAGCCTAGGTACCTCTGCGGTCTTCGCGGCAACGCGGATGCGTCCGTCGCGAGAGCATGTGAAGCCGCGACGCGGCGCGTCCGGATCGTCCTGTTGAACTCGTGCTCGATTGTCGAGAATTCTCTCTTGTTTTCGCTCGCTCGCTCGCTCGCTCGCGTTCTCCTCGACGTCTCGCAGCTTTGCGGCTTTGCGCGCACTTCGCGTTGTGCCGTGCGCCGCGCGTTGCGACGTCGCTCGGGCCACGCGGACGACGGCGACGAGGCACGGCGAGAGCGCGCGCGCTCGTCCAGTGAGAAAATGTGATTGATCGCCGTCGTTTGTACGCGCGATCCTCACCTCCTCCGAGCGAGCGAGCGAGCGAGCGCGCGCGCGCGCGCGCGCGTTCGCCAGTCAGTCGGTGCGCGCTCGACGACGACACGGCTGCCGGCGCGCCTCTCTTTCATTTTAAATATAACGGTGTATAAATAAGTATGAGCAATAGCGGGAGTGCGCGGCGAGGCTTCTCGCGCCACCATCGCCGTTGATTTTTCTCTCGTCGTCCGCGCGCGCGGATACGCGTTGTTTATCCACGCGTTCTCGCGTATCGGAGAAAGAGAAAGAGAGCGAGTGAGAGAGAGAGAGAGAGAGAGAGAGAGAGAGAGAGAGAGAGAGAGAGAGGGAGAAAGACAGAGCAGCAGGCGCGAGTGAGAGAGAGAGCGAGCGAGTGCGTGCGTGCGTGCGTGCGTGCGTGCGTGCGTGCGTGCGTGAGCGAAGGGTGCGAATCGCCCTGTTGTCGTCGGATGCACTCTCGAGGACAACCGTGTGACTTTTTCCCCACTGACGTGACGCGCGTCGCCGTCGTGACTACTGCTGCTGCTGTGTTGTTCCTCCCGCTACGTCTTGGTCTTCTTTGTGCCGCGCGGCTATGCGGTTCCGGCATCGGCGGTAACGTACCATCAAGGTTAGTGCGCCAGCGCACCTTCGCGGCCGGAGCGTTCGTCGCCGACGAAGGATGCGGCCGATAGGCGAAATGTATAAACGGCCGAATGATAAGAGCGAGAGAGAGAGAGAGAGTGCGGCAGCGACCCGTGGGGGGATGGCTAACGAAACGCGCGCTAGTTAACTAGCTAACTCGGAGGTAGTCGTCGCGAAGCGAGAGCTGCCTCCGAGACGGTGAGAGAATCTCATCGTCGCGTCGACGAGCGGTCGTTATTTCGCGGCTGCGCGCGCGAGAGAGAGAGAGAGAGAGAGAGAAAGAAAGATTGTTGTTCCCCGTTCCTGCGTCGCGGAGCACCTGAAGGTTTGTGGTCTTTTAGATTTGAGAGGAAGACCGCGAGTACGATCGACGGTGACGACGACGACGTCGTGCGTGTGTGCGTCGTGTGAGCGAGTGTGAATGCGAGTGACGATCGCTCTGCGCTACATCGCGCGCGCACCGATGACAAATGATAACTGAAGTCCTCGATATTTTGGCGCGGCCGAGCCGTCGGTCGATCGTACCGCTCTCGTGAAAGAGCCGGTGAGCAGGAGCGAACGGTGCGCGATACAAGGTGGTTGTGTGTAAAGTGTGCCGTGCGTCATCACATGTACAGCGCAACGTGTGTGTGTGTGTGTGTGGGATCATTGTAGAAGCGGTAGAACGCGCTCGCGCGCTGTTACATGTTGTGCTCGTGAACGACGCGGCACGTTTGTTGACAGGGCAACTTAACGTTTGACGTTCCGCCTGTTCTCTCGGCTTCCTCGTCCGTCCAGATGCGGATCACGGCAGTTTACCTTTTTTTCTTGTAAAATTTTGCAAGCCGATCACGCGCCGCTTGCTCGCTCGAAATTACGTGGAAATATACGAGTGCATGACAGCGAACGCTTCTCGGGAATGTTAGTGACTAATAACGACGTTATAATGATTGGTGCGGGAACATCAATTTGATGATCGCAGTGTGCGATATCGCATCGAGAACGTCGGTACGGTAAATCAGCCTAATAAATCAGTGGGACGTGCTCAGTATCTCTTTCTATTCTGTTCAGGTTCAGGTTCAGGTAAGAGCTGGAAACCATCAGCCGGAAGACACAAGGGCAAATCCTTATTCTTGATGACAAGCATTTAGCACGCTGGCATGTCTGACGAAAGTGTCATCAAGGTTAGTACGATGACCATATTTATGGTCAGAGGAAATGAGTCTCTATTACTTCTCTATTACTGGAAACAGATAGGTACTTGAGCCTGCTGCAAAAAACTATTGTTTGAAAATCACACACTCGATAATACACACAATATGGATATATGATGGAGAAGATCAGAAGTGTTTTCCTTCTTTAGCTTTGACTGCTTTGTAAATTTAATCCCTGCTTATTTCTTCTTTTCAGCGGGACAACTTGCAAGTCCCAGTTGTGAGATACACAGGCATACTTGTGGAAGCAGGCATTTAGGTTGATCGTATAGTTTTATATAATGAGGATTTATTACCACCAGACATTGATCAAGCAGAAACTCGACAGTCAGCTGTATATCCTGTGTAAGCGAATTTGAATGATCTTCTCAATTCTTACTGATTCTCAGCGATATATTCTCAGGATAATATGTATCGTCTTGCTATTTCAGATACAAGAAATATACGTGATGCTGTTGTTTCCAAACTGCTTGCAGCTGTATGACAAGCTGCATGATGCTGAGGACTGTTCCAATCACCATTGTACCGATGCCTGTATAATGCTCGAGGAATTCTGTATATTTGCCACAGAATTGGCACGTCTGTGCGAGCGAGGGTAACATAAAAACTTTAGAGTATATTTGACAGGTTCGACTTTGCTAGGTACTTCTCAGCACTTGTAATGTTACCACCTTGTCACTTGTTATTCCTTTTATGCAATAGCGGCTTCCACTAAATTATCGTTTGCGCCAAGTTCCATTCAGTTTCTTCTTCTCTCGTACACCGGTACGCGCATCGACAATTGGATGAAAATCTGTATGTTGCAGGCGAAAATATTGATCGTTTGATTATGATCGCGGTGGGGGATATTTTAGCGCAACGATGAAACGCAATGCGATGGCCGTCGTTGCAAAGTTATTTGATATTTGGAAGTACGTGCAATTCCGCAATGCGTTTATTAACGATAACTTATATACCTGTTTACTATCTAGCATATCCTATTACCACACTCTGATGAAATCCCGTTTGCTAATTACGTAATTTACGTTTCTTTACCGCTATGCAGATGTGAGTCATATAACTTCACGATCCGAAATAACCATTGTCACTTTTACTATGTGTGAGAGAGAGAAAGAGAGAGAGAGAGAGAGAGAGAGAGAGAAAGAGAGAGAGAGATAATTATCAACTGTTCATTGCATAGCGTCGATTGTATGACGTGATCGTCAGTGATACATCCCTTCGGCGGTTCGTGTGCGTAATAAAAGTTTCAAAATCAATTCTATATCGCATAGGTAGTTTGGTGACTCACTCTGTGATACATAGAAACCGATTAGGAGAGGACAATGAGAAGCGCTCTTAAATACATGAAATCTCACTGCAGATACAATTAGTTCATTAATATATAGTCGGCTCGAGTGTGATAATATCGGATTAGATGTAGGGATCTCAGAAAACTGTCGTACTACACGTGTGTGTTCTTGTTTACTTCCAGAACAGCTGTTCCTATGAACGCCTCTCGCTCATTACACGGTGATGGAAAGGATACTAATCACAAAAGTGGCTCAAGTAAGTCAGCATGACTCGTACATTCTACGGTCGACGTGCCTCGCTCTGCTGCACGTCGATCGATCGTTCCCGGCCGATTCCTCATCAATTGATTCTCATTGATTCTTTAGAGAGGATGGCATATGAGGTATTTTTGGGCGGGTCTTGCAATCCAACCACCTGGAGGTCAGATATAGCGATACCGACTCTTCAGAACCTCGGAATTACTTATTACAATCCTGTACGTTGTTACATATCTCTTCGCTCACTTATCTTCTTCTCACACTTACCCGCGCGCTCGCCTGCGCGTGCCAGAGATGATAATTGAATTGTCGTATCATAGCAAGTGTCGCAATGGGGCCCGGAACTGATAGCTCAGGAGTACGAGGCGAAGCAAACAGCGCGAGTCTTGCTGTTCGTGATCGACAATCAGACGCGCAATAGCGCTGGCATCATCGAAGCGGCTCAACTGGCAGCTACGCGCAGCGAGTCCCTGGTCCTCGTCATTTATCCGTATCGCCAGGGACAAACTATACTTGGAGAGACTGTTTCTACGCAGTACGTTGTTCCAGCGTTAATCGACCTCTGTCTCGACTCACTGCATGCGCGCCTGACCGAGCAGTGTTTTCTGTCGTTGACACGCGCTTCACTCATCTATTTGTCTATTTCAGAGAATATTACGATTTGATGAACGGGTT
This sequence comes from Harpegnathos saltator, assembly GCF_003227715.2. Lineage (NCBI taxonomy): Eukaryota > Metazoa > Arthropoda > Insecta > Hymenoptera > Formicidae > Harpegnathos > Harpegnathos saltator. Next base: position 118,648 of record NW_020230628.1, read on the forward strand.
GTTAGTACTTCAGTACCTAATGGAGAGGCAGAGGATACCGATATTCGAGAGTGTGTCGGTTGCTCTTCACTGCACGTCCAAGGTAATAGATCTCATTCTCTGCACTGTTGAGGCAAAGAGCCGACGTCCATTTCTATAGTTTAGTTTACAGCGAAATGCTTGCAAACCTCGAGAATTATGTGACTGAACACTGAAAAAAATGGACAACGGCCTGATGTAAAATTGACCTCCCCGGCAAACGCTTCAAAAGTTTAATGACCGATATACGTATGCTCCGTACAGATGCTACGCGAAGAGATCAATGTACAGGATTGCACAGACTTGCATACCGAGGATGGCATCAAACCCATAAGAATCTCGCTCACTCAAAATGGAACGGACGCGGTGTAAGTTTTGCTAAGCGTAATCGATTAATATATATCGTCTGTGGGAGGAAGAGAACGTAGAAGAGTCAAGTAGTTTACAATGATGTGTGAACACCAATCTTAATTCTTTGCAGAACGTTGCGTGAGATCTTCAAGTCCATGGACGTTAATGATAGCGGTACGGTAAAGCTCCGGGAAGTACGTACGCATGCTCTGTCGCACGAAGAATTCTCTTTAAAAACACATATCCGCGCCTGATTCTCAGTGTGTACGTTCTCTTTGTCTTATTTGCAGGCTTGGGTGATGTTGCAGTCGAATGCAATGTGCAATGTGTCTCTCTCGGATCTGCTCAACACGGTGAATAAATCCGGTAACGTTCGCGTGTCATATTTACGTTACACTTAGCGCACTCGTCTTGGCTCGGGAGAAAAAAAATATAGTAATCAGCACGATAACTAACTGTCACGCAGAAGCATGCAGGAGCTTGATAGACGGATTTCCGGCGAAAGGGGACCCGACGGAACTGCGAATCAATTTCGAGCAGTTTTGCGCCCTGGCCAGCGAGTCGTCGTGGACGCGGACGAAGAGTAACGGCGTCACTTGCGAAAGTGAGATACCTTCAGTATGGAATATATTATATAGGAAGGCCTCAAATTTTCTACGCCGAGCTATTGTACATCCTTTTAATCGTTTCCTAGGTATTTCTGATTTTCAACAATCTCCCATGATCTGCGGCACTCACTGGCTGTCTATTTCTCTATTTCTTTTTCTTTCTCCATTCTCTCTCCATTCTCCATTTCTCTCCTCTATCTGCCTCCTCGAGAAGAAACAAAATCTTATACCTCTTTCCCAGACTGTTCGCTTCCCTTGTCACTAGACTAGAAGAGTTCACACACGGAGTCGGAAGTAAAAGAGCTCACAAGGAATTGCGATTGACCGGCTTAAAATTCCATCTTTTCCAGATTGGACCAATTCCTTCGTACAGCAG
>NW_020230628.1:125000-218525 GCF_003227715.2 Harpegnathos saltator
GCGAATTGCATGTAGTAATTTTTAAATCGCTCTAATGAACGCATTAGTTGTGACATCTTAATAAGTCAGGATTGTCAGTGGTGACGCAGCGAATTAACTGGAACAAACCGGCATAGACAGACTCGAGTGCGTCTGAATTAGTTTCTCTCTCTCTCTCTCTCTGTTTCTGTCTCTCTCTCTCTCTCTCTCTCTGTCTCTGTCTCTCTGTCTCTCTGTCTCCTCTCTTCAAACTCCTCAAGCGACTCGATCATGACGATTCGAGTCGTCTCGATATAATTCAAAGTCAAAGCGAATTCCAGCGAGTCTTGAGGAATTTTCAAGGTCTCGTACCGCTGGGAATCTTGAAATAAACTCGAAAAAATTCAAGAGATTCTAGTTTCGTATAATATTTGCAATTCCTCAAGGCTCCCTTCACATATTTCAAGCGACTTGATGCGTCTCTAATGTATCGTTAGAACAGAACCGATGGTAAATTGCCCTGGCAATTGACTCACTGGTTTCAGTAGAGAAGTATAGCGTTCTCTTGGAACCGACCAGGACAGCGTCGTTCAGATTTGTCGCCTCCAGTAGCAGTAGTCCGCCGACGTCCAAGTCAAAGGTCGAGGCTACCTTCTCGAGTTCGTGATACGTGAAAGCAGACGCCAACAGGTTACTGGAGATTACCTGATACTCCACGTCCAATCGGTATATCTCTGAAAACGCAAATTGAGATCATGTGCAGTGTTGCACATCCGCAAAACCGTGTTCGATTGTGCCAAAAAGTGTGCCACATTAGTGCGTTTTGTGCCATTCGAGCTGAATTAATATATTTTGAAGATTTTATAAAAACTGAGGAATCTATTAGGTGTACAAATTAGTTCGGTCCGTTTTCAAAACATGGTTCCGGCTGTTATGAATGGTTCATAGTGACTGCCGATTTTGGCGGTTTCAAAGAGATTAGACATCTGCCAATAATATTCAGTTTATATCGCTTTGAGTTTCATACAAAAACCTTGCTTTTTACAGTGTTGAAAATGTCGAATTTTGTGTTAACCAAGCAGCATTTGCGGGAGGTTTTAATTTTCTGCTTTAATTGGAAGAAAAGTGCAGCTGAAGTCCATCAAATGCTTGTTGACGTTTATGGTGACGCTGCTCCAACTGATAAATCATATAGGGAATGGTTTCGACGTTTCAAGGATGGAGATTTCAGCGTCGAAGACAAGCCTCGCTCTGGACAGCCAAAAAAATTCGAGGACAAAGAATTAGAGGCATTACTCGAAGAAGATCAGAGTCAAACGCAAGAGGAGCTTGCAGAATCATTGGGAGTGACTCAACAAGCCGTTTCCGTACGATTGAGAGACATGGGAATTATTCAAAAACAAGGAAATTGGGTGCCTTATGAACTGAAAGCGAGAGACGTTGAAAGGCGTTCTTCATGACAACGCTCGGCCTCATGTCACAAAAGTCGTAAAAAAATATTTGGAAACGCTCAAATGGGATGTTTTACCACACCCGCCGTATTCTCCGGACATTGCTCTTTCTGATTACTGGTTATTCCGAAGGATGCAGCACGATTTGGCAGGTCACCGGTTCACTTCTTTCGCAGATATCGAAAATTGGCTCCAAACTTGGATCGCCTCAAAAGACGAGTCATTTTTTCGAGATGGAATTCGAAAATTGCCTGAGAAATGGGAGAAAGTAGTAGCCAGCGATGGAAAATACTTTAATTGATCTGTTCATTCATTTTGTTTTGAAATAAATACATCTTTTAACACGGAAAAAAACGGACCGAACTAATTTGTACTCCCAATATAAGTAGTTTTTACTGTCTAATCTTATATTTGTATCTTAAATTTGCATCTTAAAAACTAACACTTCTTGTGTATCGTTAGAGGTTCGGAAGGAGTAATTGAATTAACCAATCATGATAAAAAGATATTTGCTCTTTTTATTCTTATTGGTTAATCCGATGTTAGTTATTTTTGGTCTGTTCTTTGTAGCTGTACTGCTAAACTGGTGCAATAAGCTAGAGTGGAAAAACCTATATTTGTCTCACTTTTTGCTTATTGCACCAGTTCAACAGTGCAGCTACAAAGAACAGACCATTTATCTGTAATATGTAAGTTCCGAACACTCCAGATAACATAAGTGCCACTTTATTGGTTATACTAAATCTACATACTCTTGCTCGTAGAATGCGATACGTTTACGTCATAGAAGCCAAAGATTTAAAACTTTCACTTAAAAATGGAATTGTTTTACTTTCCTTCTTTTGTGCCACAAAAATGCATAATGTACTACCAAATCACTAAATTGTGCCTGTGTGCCACTAACCTTTAATTGTGCCACGTATGGTACGAATGTGCCATGACTGGCAACGCTGATCATGTAGCTTTCTTTTCTCTTTCTCTCTCTCTCTCTCTCTCTCTCTCTCTCTCTCTCTTTCTCTCTCTCTCTCTCTCTCTCTCTCTCTCTCTCCTTCTCCTCCTTCCCGCTTTTAAATTTTATTCTACTCTCTCTATTCTATTCTCTTCCTTCATTCTATCCCCGCTAATCTAACGATACCATCGATTGACGTTGTTTGACGTCACAATTCGGGATCGCGTTGCCGTGACTGTACCAATTTTTCAGCAATTTTTAATTCACCAACCTGAAACGAGGGTCGGAGGTCCTTCTCTCTCACTTCATTACTCCCGATAGCCACGATACATTCGGGTCAATGTCAACTATGCTCGATGTCTCTCATACGTAAACATACGAATTTCCTTACGTCAAAAGAGAGACGCGCGAGATCGCGCATAACAATACGACGTTGCGAATACGCGAACGACGTCTCAAGGCTCTCCGTAAACAATTGACGTCGCGCAACACCATATCTTCGCATCTCGCGCATCAACAACTGGCGGGCAATACCGCGACCTTATCGCGATGCTTACCGGCGTTCGCGAAGGTTCGCCTGATCTCGCGCGCGAGCAGCTCGGCGCGGTCGCGCGAGAGCGCGGCGACGATGATCTTCGTGGTGATCTTGATGTCCAGCTGCGACAGCTCGTCGATCCTGGCGTAGGGAAGCGCGACGCGCGGCACCGCCGTGGTGTGCCACCAAAGGGGCAGGCCGACTCCCAGCAGCAGCACGGCGAACGACACGCTCGCGTAAACTCGATATTTCTCTGCAACGAAAAATGCAACAGCTGTATCATCGACTTATTGTTATACCGAGCGCGTCGGTACGAGCAGATATCTTTCTTTCATCGACGGAGAACACTTCCCGGAGAAAGGACCGCTATGGCGGTCTAAATTTAAGACTTTCCTGCCACTGCCAAAGATTCTCGCCAATTCCCATCACGTTGTTCAAACGGCCGCGGCGGCGCACAGTGGGGCCAGATGACATTCTTTGATTGAAAATTCTCTAGAGACCTGAACTTCCAACCGATCATCGACACCAATGGATGAGGTTGATCCTGAATAAATTCCGAGGAGATCTGTCTTGCCAAAATTTAGAAAAGAATTTTTTTCTCGAATTACTAGCCCCAAAAGAGGAAAAATTATCACTAAACGCGAGAAACTTGTGAAATATACTCATTATTCGACACTTATTTCGATCTAATAGCGTATTCGGCGGATTGAAACTATGAAAACCAATCAACAGACACCTTGAGATTTATCGATCTTGAACCAGAAACCCATTAATCCAAAACTCATATGCCCAAGATACAAAAACATCAAATATAGACCCGTTAAGCACAAAACCGAGGGATTTTAATCGTTAATTCTTTCTTAATGTGGGCTGAAATGATGAGCTTTGAAATTCGGAGTTTTCTACAAGGTGATTATAAATTCTGGGGTCTCGCATTTAGTATCCATAGGCTCAAACCCAAGACACTGTACTTTATACTTTTAAGACAAACCCTAAAAACCCATGAACCCGGAACCGATAATGTTTTCAAAATTTCGGCTAGACAGATCTCTTTGGAATTTATTCAGGATCAACCTCATCCATTGGTGTCGATGATCGGTTGGAAATTCAGGTCTCTAGAGAATTTTCAACCAAAAAATGTCATCTGGCCCCACTGTGCAGCGGCGACGGCGGCGGCCTTTCTTCATGTACTCGTAACCTTGGGATTAAAATTGAACCGGGTCCAATTTGGTCGTTCGTATTCCACCGCGGACATGACGAAACAACGTCAGTTCAATGTTAATCGCGACCGTGCGACATTGTGGCTACGATTTGCATCCAGATAATTTCACGAGCTGCATCGACGCGAGTCGCCGCCGATTTCCATGGGCCAGTGAATTTCTTCACGCGGAGCAACGTCGAGGTGCGAAGGCACGTGTTGAATCTCCGCGCGCGCGCGCGAGGAGGCGGCGTAACAATGCCGACGATGCCGACGACGATAGGGAATTATATAACAATTATTATGTGCGCTAAATAAGAATAATGCGCGTGATAAACACGGTTTTCCCGGCGGGCTGGAAAGGCCCGAAGACGAACCTTATACTCGAAGACAACTACGCGGAGAAGTGACGAGAGACGGTGGCCGCTGCGAGAGAAACAAAGGTTCGCGTAAATCTGACCTGCAAATATCGTTAGCCGGGCGAAATCTGGGACCGAAGGGAACCGATCTCTATCGCTAATTGTCAACTGCATCAGCTGCTAGGATTTCCTCCGTTAGGATTTTCATCCCGATCGGCGCGGCGGCTATCCGAGACGGTAGGAATCGGCAGAGACGAAGACGTTGAGCGCGTTATTGATCGATGACTGTGGCTGTGTGTGTCAGCGGAAAACAGATGATTGATCATGCCGCGCGACACCGATGACGCGCGCCATGTGCGAACTATTAAATCAAAAACCAACAGATCCCGTCGCATGGCCGTCTCTCCATCGCGCTGGCGAGCCTACTCATCGTTATGCATCGGCGAGATCGTAAGTACAGTTGCAGATTATGATAAGCGAGCGAGAGCGAGAGGGGGAGAGGGAGGGTGAGTCTTGTTTATCTGTCACTCGGCGGATCATCGATCATAAGCGCAGAACGATGAGACACTGTCCGGCCGTCGATCGCGCGAGCTAAACGAAAGCGAATCAAGTACATTGATAGAAAAGTATAGTTGTACTAACTACAATCTCACTATATTTTATAGTTCATTTTGCCGTCAACTATATTTTTATAGTTCACGGAACCTGCAAAATATAGTAGAATAAACACAAATATATAGTCAATGATTGTCTTAAATAATTGTTTAGTTACTTTTACATTTTACACATATATGGTAATTTCTCATTCACAAATATAGCGAGATTTAATATTCATATAGTTACATCTGTCATCATTTAGCAAATATTCTGGTAATATTGACTATATAAAAGAGTTACTTTACCTACCATTTTATGGATTTGCATCCATACAATAATCTTAGTTTAACTTACTATAATTCTTAGTAAAAATATTATATGGTTGGTTATACTATGTCTGTATCGTAATTATTACCGATATTATGGTAATACTTACTGTAAATATGATATTTCGGATATAATTTCGGACTATAATTTAGTTACTATATTAGTAATTACAGTTCCAAATATCATATACTTTTCTCTCGCTATGCTCTTTGAATTCCAAGTTTCTTGTAGCGCGTGCGTGAGAAACTTGAAACTAAAAGAGCATCACCCAAAAACAAAGTATTCTATTTGTAAAGTGATTTTTCCTCATAGTCTCGTATTCTAAGCGGAACCTCTTACAGGAAGAGGATTCTTCTTTCGATAGAGCGATTAAAGTGAACCATTCATCTTTAAAATTTATTAGATATTATTCTAACTGTTTTCCTCTTATTTCAAGAGGACTTCCTCTTATATCAATTAATATTCCTCTTATATGGAGAGGAATATGTTGATTTGAACATCCGTTCATTTTGTTCAGTCATGCTCTACCTCCATGAGTACCACATGAACGAGAAAACAACCATACGCTCATACGTCAGAATATTTGGAACGCTTTTTGAAAAAGGTACGTGTGTGTTGCTGTAACATATAAGATAATTTACCCATATTTGGTCAAATCAAGTTTATAATCTATTGCAAGAAATTGAATATAATATATTCTTTCTTTTAACTGTATTTCATACAAAAAAGAAACTAAAAAAAAGATTAAAATAAAAAAGATAAACAAAGATTAAAGAAAGATTACAAAAAGACTAAATAATCCGTGTATAAGAGGAAATTTATATTAAAATCAATCAGATTTGCATTATATATATAATGCACTGAGAGAAAATATATATGATATTTGGAACTATAATGATATAGTAACTAAATTATAGTTCGAAATATCATATTTATAGTAAGTATTACTATAATATCAGTAATAATTACGATATAGACATAGTATAACCAATCATATAATATTTTTACTAAGAATTATATTAAGTTAAATTAAAATTATTGTATTTGTATGGATACAAATATAAAATGGTAGATAAAGACACTCTTTTATATAGTCAATATTACCAGAATATTTGCTAAATAATGACAGATGTAACTATATGAATATGAAATCTCACTATATTTGTGAATGAGAAATTACCATATATGTGTAAAATGTAAAAGTAACAAAACAATTATTTGAGACAATCATTGACTATATATTTGTGTTTATTCTACTATATTTTGCAGGTTCCACGAACTATAATAATATGGTTGACACCAAAATGAATTATAAAATATAGTGAGATTATAGTTAATTCAACTATATTTTTCTATCAGTGCATATAATTCCTCTAACTTTAAAAATAATGCGCTTATATAATATTTTTCTCTTAATTTTAGAGGGCTTTTCTTGCGAGGCCATGTATAAGAGTAAAATCCTCTAAAATTTAGATGATTCCGCTTGTTCTGAAATTATTTTTTCTTTTGGGTGATGTTTAATGTTCGCTCGCGCGTCCACGGCAAGATCTGCGGGGTCGGAGCGAGAACGTGGCATCTCGGTCGCGCCGATCGTGCGTCTTCTCTCATCGCACGCATCGTCTCTCCCGGAGATGCGTGCGTACGCGCGTAATTGCCGTTTGCGAAAGTCACGTCGCAGCGAACGCGCGCGGGTCAAACGGACTGACACGACGAGGGAGAACGCAGCGTGTTCGGGCGAATTTAACAGATCAATTAGCGTTGTGCTCCGTTGTGCTGATTACGTAAAGCCGGGAAATGCGCGCCGCGAATATGCACGCTGTATGTAAAGTATGTGATGCCACCACCGTCGCCTTCTTCGTGAAAAACGCGCGCGTGTCATCATGATACACGCTCGTAACACGCGCGTTATGATCGCGGCGAAACGATCCTCTTATTATTATTTCCTCTTGTTATTTCGTACACGTCGATCCTCGTGACTCGTCGACGCGCAACACGGATTTTTGCATGCTTCCGGGCAAGGGGCAAGGGGGAGGGGGGGGAAGGAATTCTTCTTCACCGGAAGAATTTCAGTTGCTCCGCAGACTAATTACCGGTGTCTGTGTTAATTGCTCTGATTACACGCTTCCACCTGGTAATCACGGAAAGTTTACACCGACCGAATGTATAATGTTGCGCGTCGCGAAATAATCGCGAGGCTAATTGAAATGTTGTGCGTCGTGATTCTCCGGCGCGCAAGTGTGCAAATTACATAATTGCGAGGCGGGCTTTGAGATTTCGTCGAACCGATCGGGACTGCGATTGAAGTCAAGTTCGATCGAGGACGTAACTCGACGAGAAGGAGAGCGCGTCCTCTCCGCTCCGATTCGACCGGTGAGAGATTATCGACTTTCGTCCTCAGCCTTTTCCGCGATCACATTCGATTACGATAAGACAATTCCTCAATTTTCGGAGTCGCGGCGACCGTTTCTCAAGATCATCGTGGCGGCTACGGTGACTTATCGCGCACCATCGACGTTTAATTGCGCGCGCTTGGCACGCTGTCTTATTTAATAATCGCGAATATATATTTGGAATTTTAATGACGCAAGCGACAGAGTCGCGCGAGCGAAAAAATAAATAAAATATCGATAAAAGATCGAATTTAAAGCGACGAAGTACGCGGAAATGCGCGGACGTGCCTCCCTCCTCCGACTTCTCGTTTTTCTTCGTCGTGGTCCCTCGCCCGTTATTTTCTTTCCTCTTCGTTCGACCTGATGCGCCGATGGATTATACCAAGTCAAATTACGATGTAAATAAATACTATGGTGGTACCTGTGTGGTTCGGCTGTAGAAAATACGCACGCGTCGCTCGCAATATTTTTTTCTGCTACGGTCAGTCCGCGATGATTCTCGTCGTTGCGGACCTGCTTACGAGCCGCGTAATCACTCGAATTACTCGAAATGAGAGACAAATGCGGTGTACGATAACGGCCTTACAATTAGGATCTGACATTGCCTTATGCCCCGACGTTTACCTGAATTAGCGTTTATTTCGCGGTGATACGCAGCGTAGAGACCGCTGCGTTTGTTGATTTCCTTAAACGCGCGCGACTTGCCCTCGTAACGAGTCCATTACGTAACGATTAATTTAATGCATTAATGTGTAGCATTATTGCATCGACTTGATGGCAGACGAGCCATCGTTCTCTTTTTCTTTCGCTCCTTCAGGAGACTGCAAGGCACATAGAGCTGACGCAGCTCTGGTGTGTTTTGGAAAAGAGCGGGAAATTGCGGAAAAATTGCGTTCCTCGAACGATTCTCCTGGTTAAATTTCCCCGGCGTGAAACCTCTTCACGCCGCGTCTCAGATTACGCGATTATCGTCTGGTCGCAGTATCGTAGTGCAGTTTGTGATGCACACTGATAGAAAAATATAGTTGAATTAACTATAATCTCACTATATTTTATAGTTAATTTTGCCGTCAACCATATTTTTATAGTTCGTGGAACCTGCAAAATATAGTAGAATAAACACAAATATATAGTCAATGATTGTCTCAAATAATTGTTTTGTTATTTTTACATTTTACACATATATGGTAATTTCTCATTCACAAATATAGCGAGATTTCATATTCATATAGTTACATCTGTCATTATTTAGCAAATATTCTGGTAATATTGACTATATAAAAGAGTTACTTTACCTACCATTTTATATTTGTATTCATACGATAATCTTAGTTTAACTTACTCTAATTCTTAGTAAAAATATTACATGGTTGGTTATACTATGCCTATATCGTAATTATTATCGATATTATGGTGATATTTACTATAAATATGATATTTCGGACTATAATTTAGTTACTATATCGTTATAGTTCCAAATATCATATACTTTTCTCTTAGTGCAGAGATGCAAAATTGCCAAGAAAACACGTTGCGGCGAATTTAGAAGCGATATAGAACATCGTGGATAAATTAGCGTCCGACGATCGTGCCGACATCGGGGATTCGTCGTGGGCGATGAAAAAACGCGACATGCGTTACGACGAAACAATAGGAGTCAATTACGTTTGACCGTGAATAAAGTATGCGTTACGTCACGATAACCAAAATACGATTTCCAAAATTCATACGTACAAAGGACGATGACATATCCCGGATCCAATTCTGAGACTTGCAGGGAAATTAACTGCGTGGAAAAGAAAACGGGAAAAAAATGCAGGAAGAGGAAATTGATCGCTCCGCGCGATCGTTGAAGAAGCTCATCAATCTGCGAGAACGCACATGTAATAATATTAACAACAACACGTCGTCACGTGACGTGACGTCGCGACGAGGCTGCAGATCGAGCTTGTAAATAAATAAATTCGCTCCGCGCGAGAGCATCGCGAGAAATCGCATTCTTTCCTTCTGTCTTTCCCCCCTCCTCTCGCCCCGATTACATTTCCTGAAATATTTTCACAACGCGCGCGCGGGTCAGACGCGGTGTCATCGTGTCGTGTCGTGTTGTCGGCGTTATTATTGACGTTGGCAGAGACGATATTTCTGCGGAATATCATCGATACCCGCGATTTACATTCGCAATTGTGCGGTAAATATGTCGTCGTAAATTATGTCGCTCGCGCATACGCATACATTTACGTTGTCGGCGAGCCGCGCGATCCCGATAGCGCCGCTCTGCGATTTTCTTGCTAATTCGATCGACGTGTCGTTTTCACGGTACCGACGAAACCGGCATACGTACCGCGGCGAGTTTGCTTCGAACTTTCGTCCGAATTCTACCGAGCGCAAAACAACTTGCGACGACGCGAGTGGAATGAATAACGAAGGCGAGGAATAAAGAACATTTCCGGTGCGTCGTCGCGTTTCGATCGCGGACGATACATGCCGCGCCGCGCGCAATCGAAGTATCGAATAGAAACGACAAATACGCGTGACGATGACGATCGAAGTCAGCTATTTTTTCCACGTTCCTTCGTTCGATGAAATTTGCCAGGGTCGTGATTGGATCAATTGTCCGACCTCCTGGCTGCATGGGCGAGAAGAATCCCAGTTCGTGGGCAGTGAGTTTTCCTCATTGTCCATTTTCCTGTCGACGAACGCTCGAGAGAAATCCTGTCTCGAGTCGAGGAACGCCGGAGGAAACGATAAGAAATTTACACTGAAATGGTCCTTCGCAGGAGAGCGAATCCTTTGTGCGCGCACGGCTCGGTTCCTTCTTAGTAGCAGCGTATTCGTTATACCCCGGCACGAAGGAATGTAGATTTTCTTGTTGCCGTGTCTGCCGATGCTGCGGCATCGTTTCAGGCCTGTCTCAGACGCGTAATCTCTGAACGCAGCTCTCTCTCTCTCTCTCTCTCTCTCTCTCTCCCTCTCCCTCTCCCTCTCTCTCTCTCTCTCTCTCTCTCTCTCTCTCTCTCTCTCTCTCTCTCCCTCTCTCTCTCTCTCTCTCTCTCAAGCACAGTTTGTACATATGCGTATTGGCTGCACCGACTAATATGAGGGTATTAAACGATGAACCCTTCTCGTAACGGGACTCGACGGCCGTAGTCCTCTTGCCATCTCGTCTGGCTTGTACCCAGCTCGACAGGATTGTCAATTAAACGTTCCAGCCACACTGAGAGAAAAGTATATGATATTTGGAACTATAATGATATAGTAACTAAATTATAGTCCGAAATATCATATTTACAGTAAGTATTACTATAATATCGGTAATAATTACGATACAGACATAGAATAACCAACCATATATTTTTACTGAGAATTATAGTAAGTTAAACTAAGATTATCGTATGAATACAAATATAAAATGGTAGGTAAAGTAACTCTTTTATATAGTCAATATTACCAGAATATTTGCTAAATGATGACAGATGTAACTATATGAATATTAAATCTCACTACATTTGTGAATGAGAAATTAATATATGTGGTGAAAGTAACTAAACAATTATTTGAGACAATCATTGACTATATATTTGTGTTTATTCTACTATATTTTGCAGGTTCCACGAACTATAAAAATATGGTTGACGCCAAAATGAACTATAAAATATAGTGAGATTATAGTTAATTCAACTATATTTTTCTATCAGTGCAGCGACGCGCGATCGTGCGACGACGCGAGAGTTTCCTAGAATATTTGGAAAGGAAGCTTTGCAGAAAGTTTGCGGAGAGATTTGCAGAGAACATTGGTATCCGTGTCCGGAAGAACCCGACAGAGTGTGTCGATGGACTACCTGTCGGTGATCTTTGGAATTTGGAATGAATAGACTTCGAAGAATTCGAGATATTCGAGAACTGTATCGGTCCGGGAAATTGGAAACTTTCAGACCTGAGATCTCCAAGGATTTCTACGCTCGCGACCGATATTCTCACTCATTTCGAATATTTCAAACGGTTTGTGGTTGTGGTTGAATAGTTTCTGTTCTCCCTACCCCTCTCTCTCTCTCTCTCTCTCTCTCTCTCTCTCTCTCTCTCTCTCTCTCTCTCTCTCTCTCTCTCTCTCTCTCTCTCTTTCTCTCTCTCTCTCTCGCTTTACCATGACTAATTGTCAGGTAGTAAAAATTTAGTGTTCTGCAACTGTAATCGCTCCCGGTACCGATATTACTGCTGCAAAATCTTTTGCTCGTATCTTTGTTTACCGAAGAGTAAGTAAAAGAAGACAGCGGATCGTCAACTACGATGTTATCTATAATCCGTCAGCAGATTAATCACTCATTAAGGCTCATGATCTAAATATCTCGCATGATGGTCCTTGTTCGAAAACGACCTAGCCATAGGAAGGCGGAAAAAGAGAGACATGGGGAAGAAGAAGCGGAGAGAAGAGGATGCGCCTGCGAGAGGGGGGATGAGGCCTGAATTGCAGGCCTTAACTTCGTATGCTTTCGACCTGGACGGTTAGTACGCACTGAACAGTGCGACTCGAAAAGCTCCGCGCGACACGCGCGACAGAGATCGAAGGAGAGCGGATCGAGCTTCGAGGTGTACGTTGATCGAAGTTGCAAAATCGCGCGGGACCTTTCGTCGAGGGAGCGTAGCATGAGGAATTGTCGGGGTTTCCCAAAAAATATACACAACGTTCACGAGTCTGTGTCGAACGTAACGATGTGACCGTTAGACTTTCTCAGTTCGTCTCGTCTCGTCTGGTCTCGTACAAGCGATTGTGTTATCACACATACAGCGTCGTAGTCGCCGCATTTTATGCATGCGGATATTGTTGTGGTGGTGATTAAGAGGGCGTGGATCCGAAAAAGCGGAGAGCACGTGTGAAGAGGTACGTGGTAATTACACCGAAGAGATCGAGCACATGTCGTGATGTGACCGAATGTGATCGATTGTACGGCGAGATCGCTCGATAAAGTACTTAACGTTTAGTTAAAAAGATATCAATATTTAATTAAAAAGATATTAAAATGTTTTACCCGTATCATGTCGATGTCGCATCGAACTCTCGGTGATTAAATTTCAGAGTAAATTCGTGTGAAACGAAATCATTTGGAAAAAAAAAGAGAAAGAAGAAGGAAAAGATACGCGCAAGAAGGAATGAGTCTCAGAGAGATTTGATGGCATTTCAAAGCGCGAATTTTGATCGTTAAATTTCTATCTATCGTTGAATCTTCAAAGTCTCAGTGTCTCGCTCTGCGCGATTCTATAGAAAATCGCGGGAACCTCTTTCGTCGCTACACAGAATATATGCTACATATGCACATATGTACATATGCGCGTATATTTAATTTTATTTTTCTATATATAACAAAAATCTCACTGTGCTCGAAATAGCTGTGATATCGCGTGAAATTGATCACCTCGGTGAATTGGTCGAAGAATCGCGTTCCCGGCTGCTTCATTGTCAAAAAAATACGCATCCCTCGGGGTCTATCGTGCACTGCTTAATTGTCGCTAACAACCCTCATCGTCGTGATCTTATTGGGCGATCTTTTTTCTCGGCGAAGGCACGGTGTTGAGTTTCGGACGAATACCTCTCCGCGTGAGAGAAAAAAGAACGAAACGGAGGAAGAGCAGACGGAGAGGAGACCTGCGAAATCTACGAGAATACTATATCTTCTATTTTTGAGGCGACCACTTCTCGCACTCCCCCCCTCTCTCTCTCTCTCTCTCTCTCTCTCTCTCTCTCGTCTCGACATTGAATTTAAATCCTGACTATCACGCACAGAGATTAACGTTCGGGCTTCGCGTCGTCCTCGCGTAGATTGCGTTACCTCGCGTTGCACGCGACATAACGGTGCATCGCGCGCATCGCCGGCGGATGCGTCAAAGAGACCAGTCGACAATGGCAATCGGACGTGATAATTCGCGTTTCAATAGCACACGCGCTAGACGCATCGTGAAATCTATCACGATTGCGGGTTAGATTGTGATGTCATCAATGGGACAACGCTCGAAGATTTCGCTGCGCTCCGCTTCGCGACTCCACGTTGCGATCCTCGACGTGCCGGCCCCGCAGAGGCTCGACAGGATCTCTCTCCGTTGAGAAGTGCGCACTTTTTTTCCAATGCACGTGTTTCTTCGAGACGTCTTCAACTACCTTCCCTTCGTTAAGTATTACGCAATTTTGTAGCCGGATTGGTCTCAAATTTCTCCATTTTTCGCAACGCACGCACATTCTACGATCAAGTGGAAAGAGAATACAGTCTTGGCGGGGATTGCTACAATAATGGACAACTGCAAGGTTGTCCAAGGTTAATGACCACTTGAGACACATACCGTCGGAATTTGTTCTCAGAAAGTCACTTCCTGTGACTTACTGTGTCACTTACTGTGCGTACATACAAATGTAACTTTTAGAGAAACGCCTCGCGACGGTACTTTTGTAACGCGCGCAAGCCGAGACACGCAGCGAGAAGCAGACGCGACAACGGCGGGAACAAACGACCGATTGTAATTGTCGCTGATTCAATTTTTATCATCTTTTCCTACGCGGTCCAGCGTTCTATATTTAACGCGCATCTCGCGAGCCGAGCGAGAAAGATGCAGCCGCGCGGATGAGAGACGCGCGATAGAGCACGCGGCGGCTGAAAAGAGAGCGTGCATTCTTCTCCCGTGGACGCACCCAAGTGCATTTTCTGTTTCACGACGATTTCTCACGCTCATATATTTCAAACCGTCTCTCTCAAACGTTGCATCACGTCGTAATCGCGCGTAAACCCGGTTGCGACATTCGTCGATATTTGTATCAGTTAACAATGTTGGGCGATGCCCATCATTGCCCGCGTAAATGATCATGAACTGGTGAAAGCATTCGCCGGGCCGATTGGGCCCGACCACGAGAAGGGCGTCATCGGGGACGTATGTGTGTGTGACATCGGCGAACCGCCTGCGGATCGATTCCGCGTGATAATGGCGGAGGCGCGGAAGCGAGCGAGCGGGCGAGCGCGCGCGCGTTAAACCGCCGGAGAAATCTATTTTCGCCGACGGCTTCGCGCCGCTTCGTTTGTTTTTGCCGGAATAATACGCGTCCAGTTTCCCGCACTTGTCGCGCACGTGCGTGTCTGCGTGTCGATAAACTCCGTTAGGAATCTCCGCTGCATGGATTATCCTCGAGACACCAGGCACGAGATCGCATCTCGGAGACTCGATCGCTCTCCTACAGGTTGTTCCACGTTTCCCGTGCCACGTTCCCGCCGGAAATTCCCGGATGTTGACCCGAGCGAGCCGCGTTCGGCGATCGAAGCGCGGGGGGGGGGGGCGTGGGAGAAGCCGCGAGTGCGGTTATCATCGGGGTGAATCGTGGCGCGGTAGCCGCGACTTTTGATTGCGAGAGTGTCGCGCGCGCCTTTCTTTTGCATCGCGCGTGACGTTGCAATTAAAATGTCTTCAAGCGCGAAGCGACAATGAGACGTCTGCGGTCACTCGATCGCGCGAGCAAATATCCTCTCCTCACCGTAATACATGTTGATTTATGGACGGCGTTAAAGCAATTTTTTTGTAACGTCATGCACGATTAAGAGGCGATCGATGCTCGCTGTTGCCTTCATCAGGTCGATATACAACGCTTGACTTCTTATTCCCGAACAATCTACCGTTCCCTTCTCGAGGCTCGAGTCGTCCTTTCACGCGGAGAACACGTACCGACAGCCTGTTGTCGGCGGCGACACGTACCGCGGAAATACGTCGGCAGAATTTGTAAACTGTGTGACCTTTGTGTGCCTTCTATGATATTACAATTACAGATTATTATTCCTGATGTACGACGTTGTCTCTTCATAATAAGGCAATAACCGCCGACGGTTAAGTAAAGTGACGGCCGAACTGTAAACTTCGTCCCTTCCAATTCAATTTAGCTTAGCGTTTATGCGGACGTGCGATGGTGATGTTTCTTCTACATTAGAAAATAATATTTAGTATCTCTAACAAAACTGTTTAGTTGAGGCATTTTTTAATAGCAACCAAATATCTTGTTTTACATAACAAAATATTTAGTTGTCTCAACTAAATATATCTTTCTGCTTTGTTCTCTGGACCAAATGATTTTCTTCTTAGACTTCATATATAAAAATTAAGCATTTTAGTTATCTTATCCATAAAAATTACATAATAATGAAATATTATTTTACGTAAACTAAAAATGCCCAATGAATACTATTTTGTCTTCCTGTGCACTAAAATTTAGATTTTATATATTAAGAAAAAATTATAGTATATTTTTAACAAAATTCATATAGTTAAAGCTTTTTACCTTTTGCTGTAACAAAAGTATTACGTTATACGAACAAACCGTAATCAAACAAAATATTTGTTTACAGGAACTAAACAGTTTTGTTGGGCATATTTTAACCAAATTATTTTGTTGTTACAACAAAATTTTGGTTCACGCAACAATACATTTTTCCTAGTGTAATAAGCAGGGAATCCGTCCACTTGACGCGATACCGAAGGCTTTTAATAAATCACTCTGTCGCGACGAGCAATTCGCAACATGCATGAACCGTCGGCGCTTCGATTGTTGCGTCAAGCTCGCTTTGTCGCGAGGCGCATTAAATTATTACCGGTTATCTGCAGCGGTTATTTTCGCGGATTTGCCATTGAGATACCCCACCGGTGCTTTTCCAGGACACGACTCGTAAAAGGCATGCATAAAGGTAGCTACCGCTATTTAGCAATTGCGACCAATGGGATTTATTGCGCTTTCGTAATGGCCCGATCGTCAATTCCTCATTGTTCCTTATTGTTCGATGAGATAACGCCGCGCGCGCGTGGATTATCGATCGAACGATAATTACAACGCTCGCGATCGGGAATCGACGGGAACAGCCGATTTCGCGCCGCAAAAACCTACATTATTGGGGATGCGTGTATACGGATCGCTTCTGAAACGGCGTTCTAAAAAGCGACCGCGGCGGTGAAAACACGCGGGACGGGAGTCGCGCACAAGTCTGGAAAGTCTCTTCTCCGAGTCTTGTCACCGTTTCTCCTTTCCCGACACTCTTGAGAAACCGTTGTCAAGTAGCGAGCGAATACCTCACCGTATACGCTTTATGTCCCGAAAAGTATAAGGGTATGCGCGTGCGCGCGCGCGTTCGAAAGTCATAACACGCGCGTCCCGGAACAACGAGCATCATGCTCGTATTATTATTAATGTAAATGACGCAGGGTTAAACGGCCATGAGAGAGAGAGAGAGAGAGAGAGAGAGAGAGAGAAAGAGAGAGAGAGAAAGAGATAGAGAATCCGGATAGACGTGTCGGACCTCGATTAAGCGCACACGCGGTTAACGTGAGACAGAGAGAACGACAACGTTGTGCAACGTTCAATGCACGAGAAGGGCGCATAACAGTCACATAAACGGAAACGACGTCGTTGCATATGCATACATGTAAAAAGCACGAAAGCCGCAGGAGAGAACAATAAAGCGAGGTCTTCGGTATGAATCAAACTTTTTTTGTCGTTTAACGCTTTTGCCAACTCAGCTGTGCAACGACGTGGGTTTGCGGTCGCGCGCTATCAGT
Organism: Harpegnathos saltator; assembly: GCF_003227715.2. Taxonomy (NCBI): domain Eukaryota; kingdom Metazoa; phylum Arthropoda; class Insecta; order Hymenoptera; family Formicidae; genus Harpegnathos; species Harpegnathos saltator. The sequence continues at coordinate 142,332 of NW_020230628.1, forward strand.
GAGAAAATAAACGTTGAGAATATAGAGAGAGAGAGGCTTTATCTTCCCGAAGCGATTTTAACCTAGATTAAAAAAAAAACGAGGAGAACAGAAGCGAAGATTTTTTATGTTAAGAAGAGTCTATGGAGTGCCGTTTTCAGTTCAAACTTTCCGAAAGTGTACGTTAAAGATCGGGTGTGATCTTCGTTAAGAACGCTTGTCGGAGAATAATTAAAATATTTTATTTAACTCGTAATGTACACATACACACATATACGTAGACGTACAATACATTTGAGAAATGTTGCACGTATCGTAAGTGCGCGCAGAGAGAAGTAGGAGAGACGCTTCAATTAGTTTCAATTTGTTTCAGTAAGAGACAATGGCTTCGACGGGGGAAGCATATTTGGAAGCCATGGAGCCTATCGAGAGAGGGTAAGACTCTCAATCTCTTTCGATTGCTGATGCGTTTCTTCATCTTTACGTCTTTCTTCATCATAATTTTTATTTATTCGTATTTTCAGAAACGCGGGATTCTGCAAACTGCTGTTAAGGTTCCTAGCTATTTACTGGCGATCCATTATCGTGATGGTATGGCCAGTGATTCTGATCCCGATACTGATAGTCGAGTATGAGAATGTAAGTATCCGAAATACGCTGACATTTTATACCTAATGATCTCTCCTGCGAAATATCGCATGCATAAAAACTTGCAAACAACCTGATAAGTACTTTGTGCATACACGTAGCCCCTCGCCATGCGATGTTTATACGTCGTCGCGCTGATGGCGATGTTCTGGGTGACAGAAGTTCTACCGTTACCCATCACGGGTCTGATTCCGGTGGTCCTGTATCCACTGATGGGTATTATGTCCACCAGCGAGACTTGTCTGTGTTACATGAACGATACCACGATGATGTTCCTGGGGAGTCTGGTAATAGCGGTGGTCATCGAGAATTCCGGTCTGCACATGCGGGTGGCATTGCTCATTATCAAGACTATAGGCTGCAGTCATCGGAGGTACTATTGTTATCGCGCGTCACAGCCATTTGATACTACAGACGCACGAGAGATTTCACGCTAATTAAATCAAGAGAAAAACATCGCCTCACATTTATTTTCATCTTTGCACGCTTTGCATCTCATATTGACTCCCGTGCATATTTTGCCCTCAGGTTAACTTTAGGCTTATTTTTCGTAACAATGTTCATCTCAATGTGGATCTCCAACACCGCCGCTACGGCCATGATGATACCCATAATGGAAACTGTCCTCATGGAGCTTCAAGCAGTAAGTTTCTACTTCTTCTTTTCTGTACTGGAGATCTTTAATTAATGCTCTCTTTCTCTCGTAGCAAGGACTCGGGAACATGTTCATTCCAGATGAAAATGTAACAGACGAGGAGAACTGCGAAACGTGAGTATTTGTCGTACATCTTCCTCTTACTTTATTTTCTGTATCCTCTGAACCAGCCAATTTCTAAGTGTTAATACTCAAATAAAAGTGTTGAAATTTTTAATATTTTTTCTAGGTCTAAAAAGCCAACACATACTACTATGGTGTATTATCTCGTCGCAACTTATGCGTCTAGCCTCGGTGGTATCGGTACTATAGTCGGATCTGGGACCAATCTGACGTTGAAAGGCTTTCTTGAGAAGTACGTACCAGTAGTGGACACTTTCGCAATTAAAACAAGTCATATTATTCACGTGGAATCTTATCTGTTATGGCAATCCAGTCTTTAAAAATAAAATTGAGGCTGTCTCTTTCGAGGAAGAATTAATATTATACTTGAGATGACATCAAATCTCACATCTCAAACAAATCTCGCATTTGTTCCCAGACGCTTTCCTGAGAGCCCTGGTATAAATTTCGCTTCTTGGATGCTCTATGCGGTACCACCTATGTTGCTGATGGGCCTTTTCACGTGGTTGTGGCTGCAAGTGATGTACATGGGTCTCTTTAGACCGAAGAGCAAAGATGCTCGCGCTATAGATATTGGGAAACAGGGTGAACGAGTTGCAGCGGCTGTAATCGAGAAGAAATACAAAGAACTCGGATCGATCACATGGCACGAGTCTGCCGTGGGTGTTCTATTTGTCATTGTAGTCATTCTATGGTTCTTCAGGAGCCCTGGATTCATGGACGGTTGGCCTACTTACATCACGAAATTGTGAGTATCCAATGGCACATTCCATATAATCTTCTAATTAACAAAATTTTGTTATAACGCGCTCCCAATTTTAGAGTACGAATAGATGACTCGTATTTCATTTAAATTCACAGGAGCGTCAAGGACTCGACGGCAGCCGTGTTCGTAACGATAGTATTTTTCATTCTTCCGGCAAAGTTAGACTTTTTACATGCGTTCGACAAGGACCCTACTCAACGGCCTACCCAACCATCTCCTGGTCTCATAACTTGGAAAACAATACATCAGAAGATGCATTGGAGTTTAATAATGGTGTTGGGCGGTGGGTTTGCTATCTCAGCTGGCAGCACCTCCTCAGGACTATCAGAGATGCTTGGTCAGTCCTTGTCGGGTTTGCAGAAGATTAATGTGGTGGCGATATTAGTAATTGTTTGTTTATTCGCCGAGACTGTGACGGAATTAACTGCCAATGTGGCTGTAGCAAACATCATATTGCCAGTATTAGCGGAAATGGTAAGTACGGATGCGATGATAAAGGACAGTGTCCTTAAATTTTCCTATTTGATAAGATTTGGATATTCTCTTGGCAAATATCTTGACGTTGTTCAACTCGACCAGTATTATTCATATCTTAAAATTATTCTTAGTTCACTTTTCAAGTTTACAATTGACTTCTTTATTTCCAGTGTGTGGCAATCAAGATACATCCCTTGTATCTAATGCTGCCAGCGTCTCTCTGTTGCTCGTTTTCGTTTCATCTGCCAGTCGGTACTCCACCGAACGCAATTGCCTGTGCCGCCGGACATATAAGGACGAAGGATTTCATGTTCGCTGGCATTGGACCCAGCATTGTCACGCTCATCGTCACTGTGGCGACATTCCCCACATGGGGCACATATGTATTTAACCTATCGCAGTTTCCCGAGTGGGCGGTATAATGCGATAATACACGCCATAGTTTCATGTTCTATTTATTTTTGTTCCATTGATGTAAACATAACTAAAGCAACGACAAATATTTGTGTATAAATACACATAAACATTTTCATCTTGCCTAATATGTTAATTTTCTTCTTACAAATCCTAAATTCTAAATATATATATTACTGTAATGCATTCAATGTAACTTGAGCCACCAGTGGTTCAAGATATACGAACTGATGTTGTCACCCAGTGAAAAAGCATATTAAATTTTGGACTGAATTGAAAGGTATAAATTGAAATTGAAGAATAAATCTGTGCGATTGTGAGTGAACATTTGTAGAAAGAAAAGTATGTTAAAATAATTGAGAATCAACCTATGGTTTGTACATTGATAATTCAAATTGTTCATGTGATGGACATGAATCTTGTATTTGGTACAGTACAGTAATCTTGTACTTAGTACAGTACAGTAATTGTACAGTAATCTTGGACAATATCTTGTACACATGTAAAATATCATATTGGAATAACTTTGTACTTTGGATATTGTTTTCCAGATATATTTTATATGTATATATATAATAATAAGTTTCTGAATGAAGAATTTAAATATTCTAATGAGAGTCTTCCTCTCACATGTTTAATCATGTATCTACCATAATAACAATGATTAATATTTATATTATTAAAAAATCAACAATATATTGGTACATGTTAAGGCACGGTAATGTAACATTCCAAGGTGTGATGCTACGATATTCTATATGCCAAACATTGCAATATGAGATATTATTAAAGCCATGACCAAATAATATTATATTTATATAATTGTTACTCACCATCTACGTTAGAATCACGATTGATGCTTTCCACTTTTTCCGTCATTTTGTTAATCTTGTAATTATTCCCAATGATAAAGTCAGTAGACACTGATTTCGATCAGTAATGTTTCATCCAAAAGCCTACAGCAAAATTAAAATGGTTTGTGATACACGAAATCGCTCAAGGAAATTTATTAGGGAAGATTAAATATAACCTTCACGATTGAGATATAACCTAAAAAATGTCACGATTTATCATATACATGCAATAACAATAATAATATAACAAAAGCACGCGTTGATGATAAAATACATATCTCGTGTTGTTTTGCTGCGGGAAAACGTTACGAATATGCGATATTTCCAGTACTTACGTCAATACGAACACAAAATTTCATGATTGACCGATAAACCGCGACAAGTGTACCGAGTGCACCGAACACGAAAACGTTACAAATGCTTCGAGTACACTCGTGAACTAAAAGGTATGTGCACCGATTTTTTGTTGACTTCGGAACGCACTCCAACTTGAGGAGAAAGACAACCACTGCTTCATACGTCAACGCTGTCACTTATTACGAGAGCAGAAGGATGGCATATACGAGTGTCAAATAAGTAGTGATTGTGGCGTAGACACAAATGTCTTGGAGACTTTGAGTTATAATTGAAGAAATGAAGAAAACAAATAGTGATTGTGAAGAAAAGTGGCAAAAGGCTTCATAAAATTTGTAAAACAGCATATTAAAGGAGAATATTAATTGTCTAATAATATTTTAAGTGAAAAATATTTTTTATAGATATAAAAAATAATATTATAGCTATAAATTTGTCTTCGACGTTAAATGAATATGTATGTAATGCTATCATTTATATAGGTGGAAAATTATGTTATTGCGCTCATAAAAAATAAGCAGCAGACCAAGTCGAATGATATTTTTTTAACAAGATACTCATATCACTCAACTTGGTCTGCTGCTTACTTCTGCTGAACACAATAATATAATTCCTCACCTATGAAAATAATAGCATTATATATATATTTATTCAACGTTGATGACAAATTTATTAACGAAAATAAATTTATTAAAGACATTATTTATAACTTTTTTAACTTACACTCAATTTTAAAAATATTTTTTACTTAAAATATTATTAGACAATTAATATTCTCCTTTAATATGCTGTTTTACAAATTTTATGAAGCCTTTTGCCACTTTTCTTCACAATCACTTATATTTGTTTTCTTCATTTCTTCAATTATAACTCAAAGTCTTCAAGACATTTGTGTCTACGCCACAATCACTACTTATTTGACACTCATATATGCCATCCTTCTGCCTCGTAATAAGTGACAGCACTGACGTATGAAGCAGTGGTTGTTTTTCTCCTCAAATTGGAGCGCGTTCCGAAGTCAACAAAAAATCGGTGCACATACCTTTTAGTTCACGAGTGTACATGTGCGCATTTGGTCTGTTCTTTATAGCTGCACTGCTGAACTAGTGCAATAAGTTAGAATGAGAAAAAATATAGTTGTCTCATTTTAACTTATTGCACTAGTTCAGCAGTGCAGCTATAAAGAACAGACTCCTTGAGTGAGCGAACCGTAGTCTAAGCACTTTGAATCATACGAAGCCTATTGCAATTGAAATACATTCAAGTACAGATGAAACGACTTACAAGTGAAACGAGTTTCCTCTATTCGTTACATGATACTGAAAATCGGTTACTTTCCTCTTCGAAAGGAGGCAATTTGCACCTAATAAACTCATGCTGCGTTCCAATATTCACTATCAGTACTGAAAATCTATAGTAAATGTGACATATGTGGTCTGTTCTTTTCAGCTGCACTGCGGAACTGGTGCAATAAGTTAGAATGAGACAACTATATTTTTTCTCACTTTAACTTATTGCACCAGTTCAGTAGTGCAGCTGAAAAGAACAGACCACAGGTCTGTTCTTTGTAGCTGCACTATTGAACTGGTGCAATAAGTTAAAGTGAGACAAATATAGGTTTTCTCATTCTAACTTATTACACCAGTTCAGCAGTGCAGCTACAAAGAGCAGACCAATAAACTATGTATCTTCAGTACTGTCAGTTCAATTCAATTCAATTCAATTCAATAAATGGCTCTGGGCAAAATAGAGTACTGCTCTAACGCCACTCTCAGTAGATAAATTAAATTCTGTAAGGCTATTTTCCAGTAGTATGGAGGTAAAAAAAAAACAGGGACGCGTACGCAATCCCTATGATCAAAAAATATGCGTAATAGCCGTATCACACTAGCGACTCGCGACTGCGGCTGCGGCTGCGATTGCAATTGCGACTCTTCCTCGACCAATCAGAAAGCAGCGACTCGCGGCTGCGACTCACGACTGTCGTTTGGACGGCTGTCCATTTTTCGAGTCACAGCCGCAGTCGCAACCAATCATAGAACTCCGTATAATTACGTGACGCGCTCGTCATAATCACATTTATTTAAAGACCATTGCACGTAAAAAAATTTTAGTCGTAACCGTAAGACCGTAAGTAAATTGACCAATCATAATCCAGCATCTCGAAATATGCGAATTGTGATTGGTCAATTTGCTTACGGACTTACGGTTATGACTAAAACTTTTGTACGTGCAATGGCCTTAATAGTATGTAGAAGTCGGTGATCATTTAAATAAGGTTATATCCAATGTTGTTTTATGTGTTATATACTTTTTTTTAAATGTCAAAACAATTTAATAAGGAGATAGACTATTATTTAGTATATCTCGTAGAATGTAAATCCCTTCTCTGGGATTATACGTGTGATAGTATGTTAACAGTATTTAGCCGCAGCCGCGATCGCCAATCGCAAATGTGATCGGAAAACAAGAAATCGCAATCGCAATCGCAGTCGCAGTCGCAGCCGCGAGTCGCTAGTGTGATACGGTCTTAACGTTACAGGAACTACATCCGACCGCCACGGAGAGGCGAACAAGACTTCAGTACTGTCATTAAATACAGAGAGGAACGTGAGAGCGGCCAATACGGCGTTTTCGGCGACACCGACTTTCCGCACTAGGAAAGGGCGCCATCAGCATCCATTTTGAGAGGGGAACTACAATGCTACATCCACTTTCGGCGGTAAAACCTGCATGTACTGGCAGTCCGTGCTACATCCATTTTCAGGCGGTTTATGTCCTACATACGTGCTACAATCATAATAGCGTACTTGACAAGCACGGTCTCGCACATTGTTACGCGTTTATAACATGAATTAACATGTTAACATGTGCAAAAAAAAAAGAATTGACATTGTGTATGATTAATATCATGAAAATCATATGAAGTGTCTGGTAATTAGCTGCCAACCCGAAGCGTTGGCGAGGGTAGATTGGGTTGAGACAAACATAAAAGTCCCATACTGTTTTGCGAGATTCGCAATAATTATCGAGTTATTAATGACAGAAATCTGAGGAGTAGGAACGCGCCGACACAAATAATTGGAGAAGCGTTGCAGCTGCTCAGGGCAGCGATCAGGAATCTTTTCCCTAGTGTGAACTAATGAAAAGTGACAGACTTTTGTGAATTAGTAAAAAATGAAAAATTTTATATGAATTTGTGAAAATCGAAACATTTCACGCGACAATTGAGTCGTTCAACATGGCAGTTGCGTTCTGGATAATTCTTAATGAATATCAAAGAAATCAAAATGATCAAAATAATAATGTCGGTGTAGTCCGAAGGATATTACGTGACACGCAAAATCCGTTTGATATAATATCCAAAGAAAATGTTTCAAAATATGTATGTACAGGTAATATAAACCTTATGCACCGACGAGATACTATAAAGACTGATGGCCTTACAGGATTTAGCGTACCAGAGAAATTTCCCTGGTGAGGCACCCGGGCGAAAGAGACGGGGCTAGGCGACAGAACGACGGCTGACGAGAAATATAATCTAATCGGAAATTTCAAGGTAGTACTCGCTAAATATCCCCGCTATGTCGTCGCTGCAAATTCGTGTGTGTTGTTTTCACACGCGTGAGCGTGTAATTAGCTCAAGCTTTCTTCACACGATTCTTGTGAGATTGGAAACGACAAAACTCGCCCCTCAAAAAAACCTTAGCCAATCGTACGCTCGTATGCGTATAAATAACACATTTGGATTTGCATCTCGAATCTTTCGAAAAAAATCGATACTTGCTCTTCAGGTTCTCACAGAGAACGTCTAAAAATCTCCCTCAAACAAGCAGTATCTGATCTTGAAATTTTCATGGATCCCGAAACTTGTAAAGCGCAAGTTGGAGGAATGAAAATAGTTTTCTTCGCGGTATTTCATTTCAAGATGGTACGTGCGCTAAGTATTCTCCACGTGCAACATTTTTCGCAGACACGTCTCGGGACATTTTTTACCAAGCACGAGCGACGAACTTGCGTAAAAGAGCTGAAAAACTTTACGAGACATATCGTTCAGAAGACAAAGGTTATCCGCGGATGTCACTTTCCCCATACTTATCCGCAAAAATGATTGTAATGCGGATTAAACAGCCGCGGGAGCAGCTGCGAAAGGAAAATCCATGCGGATTTTACGACCTCACCAGCAGCAGGCTTTGATTTTTTCTCGTCTTTATCATCGACGAAAAAAGCGCCCATTTTAAAGAGCGATCATAAAATGCGCGACTATTTTGTCACGCTTATATCATCAACTCCCGCTTCAATCTCCCACCCTCAATAGAGTCTCAACGCACGATCAAGCGCGAGTTATGAAGATTCAGTTTCCGTGAAGAAACTAGTCGGGTGACGTTCGCAGTCGCGGTGGAATTTAACGCTCGTGTTCGCAAAGGTCTAACATTCTACTCGCCAAGGGACGCCATCGCCCCTCTTTTCACAACAGTGCGGATGTTTAACTTCTTTCTTCCTTATTTTCCACGACAACGATACCGCGACGAGGCCCTAACGAGGCAAGTTCGTTTATAACCAGCGTTTATGTCAAGAGCGCTTCTCGGGAACATTCAGCTCGAGGGATTAGTCCGCGATAGAAAGTTCCTTGCGACCGGAGGCCGCTGTGATTGAAAGTTAAATTGCAGCAACAGTATTGTTATCGGGCAGCCCTGAGACGGGCTGCTGGCATCCGTCCGTGACATCTGCCGTGCACCTTTGTGATTACCCGCAAATTCACAGTCTTCTTGATTGCTCGCGCGATTTCGAGTGGTCATAATATATGGCGATAATACATGGCAATATGTGGCAATAATATATGGCAACAATATACGGCAATAATATATGGCAACAATATATAGCAACAATATATAGCAACAATATATGGCAATAATATATGGCCATAATATATGGTAATAATTCATGAAATAAATTTTTCGTTACTAAAGTCAATGCAAATTTGCGGCATGCACAATGTAATAATAAAAGAGCTCTCTGCGAGCATTGAGTCAAACGCTCACCGATGATGATATTGATGATGTCCCGTTGCATCCAACCAGATCCATCAATGTCCGCCCATGTTCGCTGCCGCTCTCCATGTCGCGCAGCATCCATCTTGCAGCTCATCAACATCCCACGTTGATCGCTACACTTTCACCACACTTCCGCGACGCGGCCGATACTTGTATTAGAGCAGCGATATTTGCATCAGTTAATGAACGTTTTACGTCGATATCGATGGGAACTTTTTACGTGCTGCGAAATGGACTCTAAATAAACTCGATCGGCGAGGAGCAAGAACCGTGTGAAAATTTATCGACTCGTCCAACAGATTTTTACGGCGCTTTTCGCGATCGCGTCTGAAAAGTCGCGAAAATATAGGAATATCGATATCTACGAGTGAAATATTCGCGAATGCACGAGGAAAGATTAGACAATCAGGAAACCGGTTACCCCGAGAGAGCGCAAAGAGAGAGAGAGAGAGAGAGAGTGAGAGAGCGGGGCAAAGTTTTCACGCATGATAGTTCCGTCACGACGAAGTTTACGTTTGCGATACTTTGGCTAAATGAGAAACTCTCTTTCTTAAGCTTTCTTTGTTAGCAGCGCGGGTAAAAATATATATATATATATTTAAAACGCGTATATTGATAACCATGGTCGCGATATTCAAAGACACGCGAGCGAGGCTATCTCAAGCTCAACGTGCGCTGGCGCAATTTCTGCGCGCATTATACGCTACTCGAGACAATAGGGATTGTGATGAATGGACAATATTGCCAAATAATTCTACAGCCTGTTTTGGAAATAAAAGAAAAGTAGCCAACGGTATCAGCATTTATGCGTATGAATATATTTTACACGGACAATTGAATATTGTCAAATAAATGTCGTTAAATAATTCTGCGGTCCGCTTGAAAAATGAAAATAAAGCAGCTGATGACGGTATCGCGTTTAAACATGAATATAAACATGAATATCTCTTATTCAGATGACTGTACATCAAAAGAGAATCATTCTAAATCTCGTGTGTATTTAAATCTCGTATGTAATGCAGGCTATCGATGAAGTAATCCCCTGATTGTTTCGAGCAATATATATTTTATTCAACGTCACAAACACACACATGCAAAATCCCAACATGCAAGAATCTATTTGCAATTCGCATTGACTCGAACGATATTTTATCTAGTCCCACAACCGTCATGCGGAATTTTGCTTCTCTTTTCATTTTGTATTTACTCACCGAAACGACTTGCAGTCAGAGCCGGCCACATTCCGCTTCAACTCTGTAACAAAAAATTCACATTCGCTCATCAGACTTGACTAACGAGTGCGGGCGAATAAAATAGTAGTTTACTCTCTGCGATCGTAATTCAAGTCGAGCCGGAAATTATATCCCAGCTCTAGATCGCCAAGGGTCAAACAGAGGACTATAGTAAACTTGTAAACTTACCTTCAAGTCGACTCTGTTTGGCCCGAATCGAATCCTCCGGTGCGGCATCCGCGTCCGTCGGATTGCTGTTGCTTTCCGCAACAACTGAAACAGAAAAATAATTTTCCCGGTTGATAACCTGCGGTAGAGAGAGAATATCTTTGATCGGAACGAATCGAAAATACGGAAATATTTTGATACGGAATTTTTATCTTTATATTTTTGTTTCAACATTGAAAATTTGAATGAGACGAAGCTTTCAAGAGAACTGATGAGGAACAAGTTGCAAAAGGCAAAGATCGTAAAAGGTTGAACACAGATGTGTAGGAAACTTGCAAACTTTACCTTCCGGCCGACCCTGCTCTGCCCGAATCAAATCCTCCGGTGTGCCGTCCGCGTCCGCCGGACTTGCTTCCTGCAACGTTTGGAACAAAAATTTAGCGTTCCTGGTTGGTAAGCTGCGGTAGAGAAAGAATGTGTGGTCGGGATGAGTGGAGAATATTCGCTACGGTTTTTTTTCTTCATTGACATTGAAAGTCTAGATAGGACTTGGAGCTCTTGAAAGAGCTGACGAAAAAAATGACAACAAGAAGCGGATATAACAGTTGTGTGCTCTCGAAAATACTCTTTTACGAATGGACATTTAAATTTAGATCCCGTAATGAGAGTAAATAGACTTGAAAGAAGCGCTGACCAAAAACAAAAAAAGGTCGCAGTCTAAGAAGCGATATGAGATGTTGAATATTCTACACAAGACCGGTATAGTCACACAGTTGGGAATTATTCAGAATGTTTGATTGAGAACATGATGAATTAGAGATCCGCGTTCATGGACAGTTATCCGTCTCTGTCTGGATCAATATCTCTTGTATACAACAACGCAATAAATAGATAGACAGAGATTGACGAGAGTAATTGTAGATTCATAAAGTCATGATTACTAGTCGGATGATGACGAATCGTGAATGCCGAGCGCGAAATTCCGACTTCTTATTTCCGGAAAATTCGTCAAACGTTCGTTCTCGTTATCGGAGACCTCCCGTATAATAAATGATTCCGCATACCTGGAAACGTGACGTATCGCTGCCGGCGCCTGCTTCCCGGCTGCTGGAGTCCTTCGGATTTCACTCGCTTACGCTTCTAATGCCGATACTCGCGATTCGACCGTGCGTTTAATCAACGCGATGCCGACGCGATGTCGATTGACTATCTCGAGGACCGACGAGATACATTTCTTTCAATTATACGAGACGGAAGTGACGAGCGCGTCGCGCACGGCTGCTGCTGATGGAATAAGATCAAATACGCAAGGCGTACGAGTATTAATACGAAGGGCAAAAAATGTCGTCGCTCGCGAGCCGATCAACACAATCGGCGCGATGTAAACATTGCGGCGGCGGTTGAAGCAAGTTGCCCTTGGGCGTCTCTTTTTTTCTCGAAGGTTCCGGAACGACGAGGGGAATGCGAGGAGGCTTTTCAACTGTTTCAACGCGACATTGATTTACTATTTATTGATTACTGAAAATAAAGAAAATTATTCTGTCGAAGCATCGGACATTTGTTAGCTTCATGTTAATTAAAGAGGAATGTGTACTATTAAAAAATGTGTTAGCAACTAATTGTACAGAGTGTCAAAGTTGTTGTGACGCCGTTTTCGGAGAATAATTAAAGGTCATGGTAGCGTTAAAGAGTGGAATTTCATCCCATGCGAATTTTGTCTCGTTCTTACTAAATGTTAGATTATCCGCTGCGGGCAATAACTCTTCTACATTTCATCTAATATTCAATGATGATAAATAACATTTAATTGGATTCGTTTAGCTCTTTTTATTTCGAAAATACAAAAATATATATATCAGGGTGAGATTTCACCCATGACAACATCAACGTGATTTTCTTTGATGCTTTTTCTAAAAGTTCAGATATTTCGTCGACTCGCAGGATATTTATAAACGGAGTCTCGTCGCGTTAATTAACACGTTTATTGGGTTAACTCGCACATATGGGATGTGTAAATAATAATAAAACCCAAAACCATATATAGAATGGGAGAACGAAATCTTCACAGACAAACTTTGGTAAATACATATTTGGATATTTTAAAGGGTTTGTCCAGAGTCCATACGATCTTGTTCTGCGTCATTTATTTCTAGTTCAATCTTCTAGAGAATCTAGAGCAACCTCATGCAAAACAGCACTCACGTTTTAACACAGAATGCATCCTATATTCGAAAGTATTTCGCACATAAACAACAAGTATCATTTACATACCATCTATGTTAGAATGTGCTCTCTGTTATTAGGTATATAACTTTGCTTCCGCCGTTTTCCTATAGATGGCTCTAACAGTAAGTAGTGGTCGAAATAAATAGATCATAGACGTCATGCAATAAATTTGGGCATCTGTCAACATAACCCCATAGAAACATTAGTCGATTTGTGTTTGCACCATAAAGTTATTCTCGATTGAAAATGTCAGTTTACGAGCCAAATTCTCGTCATTTGCGGGAGGTTTTAATTTTCTGCTTCAATATGAAGAAATCTGCGGCTGAGGCTCATCGAATGCTCTCAAATACTTATGGTGAGGTCGCTATTAGTGAAAGAACATGTCGTGAGTGATTTCAACGCTTCAAGAACGGTGATTTTCACGTCGAAGACCGGCATAGCGGTGGAAGAGAGAAGGTTTTCGAAGATGCAGAATTGGAGGCATTACTTAATGAAGACTCGTGTCAAAGTCAAGAAGAATTGGCACGATCATTGGGAGTGACTCAACAAGCAATTTCAAAACGCCTCAAAGACATGGGAATGATTCAGAAGCAAGGAAATTGGGTGCCATACTAGTTGAAACCGAGAGATGTTGAATGGCGTTAGTTTGCTTGTGAACAGTTGCTTGAAAGGCAAAGACGGAAGGAATTTCTGCATCGCATTGTGACTGGGGACGAAAAATGGGTTCATTACGATAACCTCAAGCGCAGAAAATCATAGGCATATCCCGGCCATGCTTCCGCGTCGACGGCCAAACCGAATATTCACGACTCCAAGGTCATGCTCTGTATTTGGTGGGACCAGCTCGGCGTAGTGTATTATGAGCTGTTAAAATCGACTGAAACAATCACAGGCGATCGTTATTAAACGCAATTAATGCGTTTGAGCCGAGCATTGAAAGACAAACGGCCGCAATACAACGAGAGACACGATAAAGTGATTTTGCAGCATGACAATGCTCGACCCCATGTTGCGAATGTGGTCAAGACATACTTGGAAACGTTGAAATGGGAAGTCCTACTCCACCCGCCGTATTCTCCAGATGTTACTCCCTCTAACTATCACTTGTTTCGATCAATGACACACGGCCTGGTTGACCAGCACTTCTTATGAAGAAGTAAGAAATTGGATCGATTCGTGGATCGCTTCAAAAGATGACCAGTTTTTTCAACGCGGCATTCGTACGCTGCCCGAAAGATGGGAGAAAGTAGTGGTCAGCGATGGACAATACTTTGAATCATAAATGTATAACCAGTTTTTTACAATAAAGCCTCGAATTTCGGAAAAAAAACGGCGGAAGCAAAGTTGAACACCTAATAGAATGAACTCTCAAGCATGTAAATGCTACATAATACCATGTGTTATATAGTACATCATGTATTTATATGATTGAATGTGTGACATTCTAAAATAGATAATACGTAACTGATACTTGAGGTTTACTGAGAAGTTGGCAGAGAAATTTTGGCAAATTTATGCGTTAAATCTCGCTTTCCACTGTGTGAAAGATTTTTCATAGAAATATTGTGCAAATGCATTATTGCAACTGTAAATGTAATACTGTAGCTGTAATTGTTTTTGTGTATTTTAATATTGCATTTTCTTCTTTGTTTGTATGCTTTGTTTAACGCTTGCACGATATTACTGTTCCCTTTATGTTTGCTTCTTCATTTCCTTGCATCCTATCATTCCTTATTAGGAAATATAAACCAATATCAAATAATTCCATTTTATAAGCGACTTATTCGACATTTGTTTATCATTTTCTCCTGATGGAAGAAACCACGACCTTCTCGCGGTTTCCATCGAACAGTAATGTGTTACATATTCTTTTTTAGTAATATCATTTATATACACGACACAGTACATCTTTTTAAGCACTGATTAGTTATTTAATTACTAATAATTACTTTATTAATAATTTTTCATTTTTCATGCATGCAGAATACCACTGCAGTGTACTACATGCATAATGCATTTGCTTCATACTTTGGTATCACCGCATGAATCGGCAAGAAGAATGTTTACTCTTTCTCCAACTTGATTCGATCTACGTTGCTGGCAAAGAGTGGATTTCCTAAACTGTACTTGCTATAACTGTACAATGTTTTTTCGTCCATTTACGGTGATTTTTCACAAACAATTCGTTAAACTTCGTGTCATTTTAATACAAACATAGTATTGTTATATTTTTATTGAGTGGTGCATTCAACAACTCAAAGCGCTGCCAATGGTCCACTTATTTCTTTTAAAGATTCATTGAATTAATAGTTACGCTGTTCGACACTGTATCAAAAATACATGGGAAAACCATTTTGCAAACAAGTGAGTACATTCGAAGATATTATAATAAGCAAATAAATTACCTTTTCAGTAGACTGCATATTTATTAATGCACTGTACATCATTTTAAATATAACATTGCTCTGAGGGTTTTCTCATTCAGCGCGGCGAAACAGACATATTTTATAAATCTTCTTTTCGCACAGATAGAAGATTTTACGGATGTAATTGTTTTTGGGGATTGTTTAATACTGTTTAAGGAATATTTGTTAATTTAGAAGATATTTCAGTGAAAACAAGAAGGTTCGATTTCGTACCTTCTTGACTCTGTTACAATATTTTTTTATATTTCATTCTACATCTTGTATAACTTAAAATTATCCTTCAAATATTATTAAACAATTTCCAACAACAATTAAATCTATGAACCTATCCGTCTCCGCAAAACAATTAATGAAATATATTTCATTTTCTCGGTGCGGAATATTAACATTATTATTATAAATAATATTATCATTAATAATAAAATAATGTTATTCATAATAATTTCGGTGCGCTGAATAGGAAAACTTATCAGTACTGTCATAGTCGCGCCCGCGACTTATAAGAGATGCTTCCAAACCTGCGGTTACTGATTTTGACGTGCTTTGGCAGAAATGTAGTGTAGGTCTAGCAAAAGTTACTGTTAACCGGAGACGATGCAACACTCAAGCCTTTGGGAGAAATTACAAATTGAAATTTCGCGATTTTAAGTATGCTCCGTTATTCTAACATGCAAAGTTATTTCCAAATGACGGCGTAAGGCAGCAGACTGTGCGCGGTGCTGGTACTCGCCAGGTTGCGTGTTCTCGCCTAGCTATGTTTTGTTATTTTTTTTAATTTATGTTTTTTTACTCTTACGAATAAAATATATATATTACAGAAGAATAGGAATATAAATTTATTATACAAATAACCTTTTCTATGTTTTATAAAGGAGAATTCTCGCATTATAATTTTTATATATTATATTTTCATATCATGTTGATATATTATGTTATATACTTCAATATCTATATATTACGTGTCTTTATATAACATTACATATATATATAAATTTTATATATATACATACAAACGTATTAATTAAAAAATGCATGCAATAAATACGAATTATATATAATATATACATCTTTTTGAATTGTGTGTCCATTCTCCTTCATAAAACATAGAAAAGGCTGTTTATATAATGAATTTATCTTCCTATTCTTCTGTAATATATATATTTTTATTCGTAAGAGTAAGAAAAACATAAATTAAAAAAAAATAACAAGACATAACTAGGCGCGATCATGCAATTTGGCGAATACTAGCACCGCGCCCAGCTTGCTGCGGTACATCGTCACTTGGAAGTAACCCTGAAAATGTTAGGATAACAGTGCACACTTAAAATCGCGAAATTTTAATTTGTAATTTCTTCCAAATGCTTGAGTGTTGCATCGTCTCCGGTTAACAGTAGCTTTTGCTGGACCTATACTACATTTCTGCCAAAGCTCGTCAAAATCAGTGACCCCAAGTTTGGCAGCAGCCCTTGTCAGATTATGGGCCAGAGCACAGACTTCTGCATAACGCATAATACACAACGCATAAGAGAATCAACCAATCAGAGTTCTTCATTTCCCTCCTCAGGACAGAAATGAAGAATTCTGATTTGTGCAGAATTATTATGCAGAAGTCTGTGCTCTGGCCCTTAGCCTCGCTCGCGTCGCTGAGCGAGAACAAGGGAAAGATAAAAGTGATTTACACGATGCTGCTTTTATTCGCTTTGAGCAAGATCTTAAGGCCCGGTTCCACAATTTACTGTAAACGAAATTTAACTCGTTAACCCTAGTTTAGACGAAAAATTGCGTTCCACAACTGCCTTAAACCATGGTTAACGTTGATTTCTCACAGTTAAAGTTAAACCCAAAACTTTGGGCGTTTAATGAATTTAAACGAAGTTTAACACTGCAGTATCATCAATTTGAGAAAAAAATTTATGACTATCCCGGTTTTGGAGTTCAGTTGACAAATATTTTGAACGTTTAAACACCAAAAAGATATGGCTTTAGAATACATATTATCTTCATCTAAAGATGAAGATTTTGAAAACCTAATTTATCGACGGACAAGAAATATAAGAATAAGACGACCATCATATCATGATATTTGGAAGAATTTGATAATGTCGATTTTCATGCACGATTTAGATTATCAAAAGAATCTGTTATTGCAGTTCTAGCAGAAATCGAGCATGAAATTTCTCATAAAACAGAACAGTAAGTATATAAATTTAATTTAAAATATTGGGTTTTTTGCTTCGATAGATTATATTCTAAAACAGAGTATAAAACTATATATAAAAGTCAATTATTATATGATAAATGCAATCAAATCAATAATATAAACTAATGGATTATTATTAACACTGGACTTCCACTTTTTAATAAATTAATACTTATATACAAATACAGCAAATGTTAATGTTGGTTAGTTTACTTCATACGAAATAGATATATTGTTCTCTACTAGATGTCATAGTATCCAACTTATTTCAATTTTCCCTCTTTTCACTATTAGCAACAACCAATCATACTCTACGTTTGAAAAGAAAGAGAAGTCTTTGACAGCCCACACAACACCGCAATATTGCAGGAATATTACAGAAATGTTGCAGGAATATTACTAAAATATTACATAAATATGACAACAATATTGCAGAAATATTTAATGTCCTAGGCATAAGTCTCGCAGAAATATTGCGGGAATATTGTTATGATGTTGTAGGAATATTGTCACAATATCACAGGACTATTGCCACAATGTTGTTGAAATATCGCCACAATCTTGCAGGAATACCTATGAAATATAGCCACAATACTGCAGAAAAATTGCAAAATATTGCCAAAATATTACTGCAATCGTGCAGGAATGTTGCTACAATATTTCTTAAATGTTGCTGCAATATTGCAGGAATATTACTGAAATATTGCATAAATATCACAGCAATATTGCAAAAATACTTAATGTCCTAGGCATTAATCTCGCAAAAATATCTCAAGCGTGGTCTACAATGGCAGTAAGCAGTAAGAAGTAAGCGTAAGCGGTAAGAAATGAACCAATCACAGTCGATTATGACAAAAATAATCAACTGTGGTTGGTCCATTTCTTACTGTTCACGCTTTCTTCTTATTGCTTACGGCCATTGTAGACCACGCTTTAGAAACACTACGTTAAATAAAAAAATGTTTCAGACAAAAGTTGTTTGACTTGAAGGGGGACATAAGACAGCGATAGCATTTTGTTAATAGATGGCGCCACTTTCAAGATATTCATTGACCATCAATTTTTATAAATGAAAATCCCAACTTTTTATTATATCTTCTTTTTCTACCAATTAATTTGAACAACTTTTGTCTGAAACATTTTTTATTTGCTTAATATTTTTTTAGATATTTAAGGAAAACTTGGTAACTTTTCCAACATTTATCTTACGATATCTCGCTAACTATTCGTCGACAAAAAAATAGTATTAGACTTTTTTACTTTATTTAATATCAAGAATATATTAATAGTGCCCTAACTTTTGTTAATTTAATAATTTTGAAATTTCCAAAAGTCGATAAGTTAACAAAAGTTAGGGCACTATTATAATAATATATTCTTGATAGTAAGTAAAGTAAAAAAGTCTAATACTATTTTTTCTTTCGACGAATAGTTAGCGAGATATCGTAAGTTAAATGTTGAAAAAGTTACCAAGTTCTCCCTTAATATCTCAAAAAATATTAACCAAATAAAAAAATGTTTCAGACGAAAATTAATTGATAGAAAAAGAAAATATAACAAAAAATTCGGATTTCCATTTATGAAAATTGATTGTCAGTGAATATCTCAAAAGTGGCGCCATTTATAAACAAAATGCTATCGCTTTCTTGTCCTCCTTCAAGCCAAACAACTTTTGTCTGAAACATTTTTTGATTTAACGCAATGTTTCTGAGATATTTGTGATGTGACATTAAAATGGGACACCCTGTATATAAATTGTTTCACACTGCAGTATTGTGGCGATAATCAGAAATATTACGTGGTCAGTCTGTCATGCTGGAATATAGCGGCAATATTCCTGTGATATTGCAATGAGATTTATCATCAATAATGTTGTAATATTGTCACTATGTTACCATACGATAGTCACATTGTAACATTGCAGTAATATTCTAGTGAAATTGTAATATTCCAGTGATATTGTCTGATATATCGCTCATCTGTTAAATCAAAACGCAAATATTTTCGGTAATCATAGCTTCAGAATCATAAATTTTATAAAATTTGTAAGATGCTATAAACCATAATTGCTAAAAAGTTTTTATTAAAATCAGTATCTTATCATTATCATTTTTATAATAAAAATAGAGATGTAATATTAACGTATATATAAGACAATTTTCAATAATAGAAATATAAATATAATGATAGCATAAAGAATAATGTTTATAGAAGTTCTCAATAAGAACTTTTCGCAAATCGAAAAAATTTTGTCTTATTCAGTAAAGGATTCTGAAACTGAGTACAGCAACCGTCAATAGCGTGACTATAAACTTTGAGCTAACAGATATTAAAGAAATCGCTAATAATTCTTTTCGGAAATAATTTTTTAAGAGTTCTCGGGTAAGCTTTTTACAATTTGACCATTTAGATCTAAACAAAACAGCGTATTTTCTTCAGTCTGTCTTTTATGAAAATCATTGATTTCTTAAAAAAAATTGTTATTTTATACCGGAAACTACAAAGATCGCGTTATTAACTTTAAAAATATGTGGGTAGCTTTTTTTTTAATTTTTTTTTCAATATGGCGGACTCAACATTGCAGCCGAAATCACGAATTTCATCTTATATCGATTTTTCTAACGTTTTTTCACTTTATAATGCTGATTTATTCAATCTGTCTGATATATCACTCCGCAACATTGTTATAATATTTCTGCGATATTGTAGATTGATATATCACATTGAAGTATTACTGCGATACTCAGAAATATTACGTAGTGGTCTATCATGCTGGAATATAGCGGCAATATTCCTATGATATTGCAATGAGATTTATCACCGCGCAATATTGTTGTAATATTGTCACTATGTTGCCATATAATAGTCACGTTGTAACATTGCAGTAATATTTCACTGATATTTAATTGATATATCTATATATATCGTACAATATTGTATAATATTTCTGCGATATTGTAGATTTATATATCGCATTGAAGTATTACTGCGATATTCAGAAATATTACGTAGCGGTCTATCATGCTGGAATATAGCGGCAATATTCCTGTGATATTGCAATGAGATTTATCATCGCGCAATATTGTTGTAATATTGTCACTATGTTGCCATACGATAATCACGTTATAACGTTGCAGTAATATTCCAGTGATATTGTAATCTGATATATCACTCCGCAACATTGTTATAATATTCCTGCAATATTGTAGATTGATATATCACATTGAAGTATTACTGCGATATTCATAAATATTACGTAGTGGTCTATCATGCTGGAATATAGCGGCAATATTCCTGTGATATTGCAATGAGATTTATCATCTCGCAATATTGTTGTAATATTGTCACTATGTTGCCATACGATAGTCACATTGTAACATTGCAGTAATATTCCAGTGATATTGTAATCTGATATATCACTCTGTAATAATGTAATAATATTGCTGGAATATTATATAATAACCTTGTGATTTTGTAATATTGCTACGATATTATAATATTGCTTCAAATTAATAATGTGATTTTGTAATATTGCTGCAGTATTGCAGTGCTGTGTGGGAGTTTCTTCATACAGACTATAGGTTTAAGTAAACTACAGTTAAAAATATGATGTGGAACGCGATATAAGTTTAACCATGCCGTTAAATGTAACGTCAGTTCAGATAATCACGGTTTAAACTTGATTTTGTAGAACTGGGCCTAAGTCGTCAGCGAATTCGCAAAAATCTGAATGCTATGATTGGTAGGCTACAAGACAATAGATGCAGAATTCCAAGTCGTCGGAAATTTTGTCGCTGTTGCCTGTTCCGTGTTCCATTCTGTATTGGCATATGCATTCCCTATCGGAATTTTCTGTTTCTATTGATATGCTATCGCTATCGTTATTGCCTAACGCTATCGCTATCGTCTAGCATTGTGTTTTGGGCTTTAGCCTCGCACGTGTCGCTGAGCGAGAACGAGAGCGAGAAAGAGGGAAAGATATTCTCGCTCGCGTCGCTGAGCGAACACGAGAGCGATAAGGAGAGAATGATATCTCTCTGTCGCTCGGCGCGCCGACGATTGCCGAGCGCGTAGTCCACACGGTAGACTGAGCCGGCTATGTGTGCGTGCGTGGTGGGGGAAATCAGAAAAGAATCGTGGACATTGGTATCGTAGTGCGTAGTTCATGTGCACGGTTGTGCAGAGGGCGCCTCACACTGGGCTCGGCTAAAAGTGGCCCGTGACCTCTCTCCTTCTTCTCTTTGGTTAAAGACAGATTTATAAACTTCAATCTCAACATGTCTCTCTCACACTCACTTAAGCTAAGACTCCATGCATGCGGTGAGCTGCGACAAATGCTGCGGTGACCAATCAGGAGGGAGGCGCAAGTCCGGTTGCAGCAAGCTCCGGCATGCGTCTGTCTCCTGATTGGTCACCGCAGCCGTTTGCCGGAGCTCACCGCATGCATGGAGTCTTAGCTTTATCACCCTCTCCCATTCATGATACACCACTCACAGAGCGTTCAGTATCACCAGAGAGAAAATCTCCCAAGAGCGGCCTTTAACTGAACCAAGTTGCACTTTTCGCCGTTAGAGTGAAATAATTATATAAATTTGCGTTAAAGAGAAAAGGAACAAAGTTTCAAAGTGTAGCACTAGTTCAGTAGCATTAGCTAAAGAGAAAAACGTTAATTATACTTGAACTTTAAACATTTTTGTTATCAATTTTGCTTCATCATTGTCAGTATAATTGTTTGTAGAGGGGAGAATATAAAATTGAGGTGATCGCAAATATCTTCGGGTAAAACTGAAGAGTCATATAACGAAGAGCCATCTAATCACGTAAAAGAATATAAAATTGTAGTGTGGCGTTTACTTACGGTATTCATTATCAACGCAATTTATCGTGAACATTCCTTAAGATGCCGAATTTGTTGCGTTATGACAAACGAGTAGTTGTGGTAACAGGAGCTGGTGCAGGTAAATATGTTTTTAATACTTTAAAAGGTAAATAATTAAAAATAATAATAAAATAATTAAATAATTACCCTTTAAAATATGGTCTAATTTATTGACAACAATTGTGAACATCATATATTGGAAGTTCAATTAAGACTGTCGTATACATAAAATCAATATTTCAGGTTTGGGACGAGCTTATGCATTGTTGTTTGCATCTAGAGGTGCTAGCGTTGTTGTAAATGATTTAGGAGTCAACAGACACGGAGATGGAAATAGCACCAAAAGTGCAGATGCTGTGGTACAAGAAATCCGCCGAAATGGTTAGAGACCTTAATTTGACAAATTAATTATATATTTTTTTATTTAATTTACTATCACGTTCTTAAAAAGCATAATTATATTTATGCAAGATAAAACTACTTTAAAATCTCATATATACATATAAAACATCATAGCATAAAATATATATTATACAGTATATATTTTTGTAAATAAGATATAAATTATTTGATAACAATACATATATGTCAACATAAAATAAGAAAATAAGAAAATAACAAGATGATAATTCTTTAGGAGGAAAAGCTGTTGCAAATTATGATTCAGTACTAGATGGTGCAAAAATTATTGAAACAGCAATCAAAACATTTGGTCGTATTGATGTAGTTATTAATAATGCTGGTATTCTGAGAGATACATCATTTGCAAAGATGTCAGATAAACAGTGGGGTATGTAGGTCTATATTCATTTATTTATGAATAAAACAAAAAGCATTAAAATAGAAAATAAAGCAGCAAATAAAGATCTATGTATAGTATGTCCTATTTCTCATTGAAATTCTTTCAGAATCGAATCTATTACATAATGTGAAAATAGAAATTTTAATATTGAGATTATACTGATTTAAAAAAGTAAGTGATTAAAGTAGACCAGTACAACAATGGTTATTGTGTGCTTATATAACATAGGAGGCAATGTATAATAATAACGGCACTTTCATATCCTGATTTTCATATCGATGTAGAAATTATGTAAATATACCACGATAAAAAGCTGGTATTTAAAAAAAATGTATGTACATTTCCAATTTTTATAAATATTGCTGAATATTTCTGTGCAGTAGCTTAAAATAGCTTGAAGTAAGCTGTAACATGACTGTTTTTAAAAAGTTTCTAGTAGTAAAAGGTACTAATTTCATCTTTTACAAATTCTACCTATGACACATGAGAAACATACATATATGTGTATTTCATCTTATTTAAGCACACCAATTTTAATCATTATATGTTTGTCCAACTTTAATCACATGTTTAAAAACTTAAAAGTTTCAGCATTTTTGTATGAGGTTTCTTATTTATACATTATTTAGTTCTTTTATCTAAGGAACTTAGTTGTGAGAGATTAGAATACATATATATTGTTTATTCTAGACATGATATATGATGTTCATCTGAGAGGTGCTGTAAAAACAACACATGCGGCATGGCCATATTTTCTTAAGCAACAATATGGTCGTGTAATATTAACTTCAAGCAACAGCGGTTTGTATGGAAATTTTGGACAAAGCAATTATAGCACAGCAAAAATGGGTCTTGTAGGATTAGCTAATACATTAGCTATTGAAGGTGCAAGGAAGAACATTCACACTAATGTAATAGTGCCTACAGCTGGCTCACGTTTAACGGAAGATGTCATCCCACCAGGTAAGTCTTCAATTTGTTTTATTATCTATTTTTAAATATTATCATCATCATGCTACACAATTTTATATGAATATCCTAAATTGTTTTGCTTGTAATCAGTCATAATATTTAGATAAAATGCATTCATTTTGCCAAAAAGTTAACATTTTATAATTTGATATCTTTTTTTTTTTAGAACATTTACTTTGTATGCTTTCTCTTTTGCCATTATGAAGTTTTAAAGTAATACAAAATATTTTCATATCTCGTTTTATATTTGATTTAAATATATATTCTGTTGAGCTTACTAAAATAGAGAATATTTGATATTTTACAGACTTTTTCAATGAACTAAAACCTGAGTTAATAGCACCTGTTGTCTTTTGGTTGTGTCATGAAAGTTGTGCAGAGAATGGCTCGATAATTGAATCAGCATTAGGCTGGGCTGGCAAATGTGAGTATCAAATATTAGGAAAAAAGAAAATTATATAGTTTTATTATTGAAATACAAACAGTTGTGGTTTGCTTATGTTTATATACCTATGAAAGAAATAAATTATATGAATATTAACTTATGCAAGATGATCATTTTCATTTTTTAATACTTAAAATAAATTTATATTTTATATTAACTCTAATAATTTATAGTTTATATTAACTCTGAATATTCGATGATTATTCATAGTGTATGTTGTTATTTGTAATTGTGTATATTATCGTTTATAATATATAGGGTGTCCCATAATTGTAACACACCAACTCGATAGGGGCGTAGAGCGAAACGAGAGGAACGAAAAAGTTCTCTTCCATTTAGCGATATCTCGTGTAGTTTTTTAGTAATAACCGCGTAAAGTTTGGCGTATGTCACGCCCATCGCGGCTTATAGATGCTCCGCGGTGAGCTGTGTGCGTCGAGGCTGAACGGTAACGTACAGCTCGTGCTGACCGTCGCGCGGCGTCAAAGCGCCAACGGTTATTACTAAAAAACGATGCAAAATATCGCTAAATGGAAGAAGACATTTTCGTTGCTCTCGCTTAGCTCTACACCCTTATGGAGTTGGTGTGTTACAATTATAGGATACTCTGTATATATATAGTTAAATATATAATATAAAACAAATATAAGAAATAAATTTATTATTTAAATCTATAGGTCATTTAATCCGTTCTTCGGGTTGTATTTTACGACAAAATTTATCGTCTGACATTACACCAGAAGCAGTGCAAGAAAATTGGTCAGAAATAACTGACATGACATCAGCAAAGCGGTTCAATTCAATTCAAGTAAGTTAATTTGTCATTATGCATTTATATTAAGAATGTTATTGTTATATATAAAATTTTATATTCAAAAAATAATCTATATAATAATATATTGTAAGATTAAATCACTTTATCTTATTATTAGCGTTTGTCTTATTTTATCATTATTTATCATTATTTTATCTTAATTACTGGCATTATAGTTAAGAAGATATTAATTTTTTTAATTTTCTTTTTTTCGTCATTCTATTTATTGGTCTTATTCTGCAATTTGTGATTAGGAAGTGACAGGAGAATTACTTAACGTCGTCGAAAGCCTGAAAAATGATGATTCATCTGGAGATGAAGTACGTCATACTTTGTAATTCTTTTAGCTGATTTTAAAATGTTTTATTCTTATCAGTTTTATCTTCTGCAGAAAACTGTAATGAAGAACAGCTATAATTTCCGCGATGTTATATTATACGCACTTGGAGGTAAGTTAAATAGATTAAATTGAAAATCGATCCATTTCCTATTAACGTTAATCGTTCTCATTGCACATTTTTATATGCTCATGGGGATATCATTCACGTATTTGAGATATACTGTGAATCACACTGGGGTTAATAGATATTGAGTCTGTTAAACTTATTGGATTTATTCTTTCAGTTGGAGCTACTGTTAAAGAGCCAAGCGATATGCGTTATTTGTATGAGAATCTCGACGAATTCGCTGTTTTGCCTACATTCCATGTTCTGTACGGACCTATGGGATGTATGAATAGTTCTTTATTGCCGAATACTTTACCAAATGTACAAATTGATCCGACAAAAGTATGACCTGTGTTGAATTCTGTTTTTTATTTCTATATTGTTTCGATACTTGACGCATTTTTTTTTATATCATCCCTAAATTTATATCAATACTTTTGTTGGGTATTATATTACGATTCTGATAATATTCGTAGATATTACATGGAGAGCAATATCTAGAAGTCTATAAGCGATTACCTACAGAAGCTGTAGTGGAAACACACTTGAAGGTACAAGATGTCTTGGATAAGGAGAAAGGCGCAGTTGTTTTGGTTCAACGTATGCCAATTTTACAATTTATATAAAATGTTCAGACTAGTAATCTTTAATAGACTCATAAAATATACAACATTAAAAAAGCTTCAGAAAATAAATTCCGATTATCACGATGATTTCAGTTGTCAGTCATGATAAAGTTATCATGATGATGATAATTTATTGCAGTATGTATAATATTTTATATTTCTCCAGATGATACATATGATGCAACAAATGGAGAAAAATTATTGTCTGGACAAATGTCTATATTCATTATTGGTGCGGGTGGTTTCCAAGGCAAACGAACGTCGTCATATAGCATTCCAGTCATTGATCCACCCGCTCGAAATCCGGATATGTCAATCACGCAACAAACGAATGTTGACCAAGTAAGAAAGCAGAAGAAAGATATTTCTTTATTAGAATTTTTTATTTTAATTATTTGTTTAATTTCAATTAATTAAGTTCTGAAATATGTTGTTGAAGTATTGTGCGATAGTCTTGGAAAAAAGTATATGATAATTTTGGCATTAATTTTATAGGCCGCTCTGTACAGATTGAATGGAGACTTCAATCCTTTGCATGTGGATGTTAATATTGCCAAGCTAGCAGGTTTCGAGAAACCAATATTGCACGGGTTATGTTCTCTAGGATTCTCTACTCGACATGTCCTTCAAGCCTACACTGGTGGAGATCCAAATTTATTCAAATCCATGAAGGTTAGATTATTGTTGGAGAGAGATAGAGAAAGGACAGGTCTGTGAGATTTCACAATAAGTTTCCTAATAATTTGAGATACATTAAGATGGTTTTCGATAGATTTAACGATCTCCATTTTGAAACCGGTTCTAAGCAATATGACATACAAAACTGGTGACAAAAATGACAAAAGTGACAAAAATATTAACGAATATATTAATTACACTAGTGTGGGCTAATAATAGCAATGCATATGTTTAGTGATACAATTTCCAATTCTGCGTTATTATGATTTTGTGTATAATTTTTACTGGAAAGGAACTAAAATATCTCAACAAATTTGACAAAATACTCGTTTAAGAATATTAAGTTTATTGTAATGACATCTCATGGACTTTCATTCTCTTATTATATTAATTATATGTTATATAACATATAATCCCCACCACACCACACGTGACGTGACTTATCCCACCATTATTTGTGACTTGCACAGTGCTTAGTCACTCAAGTATTGATAAATTAGCCGCAGCGTGAGTCGGCATTGTGTCGTGGACATTCGTGCTAATCGAAGAACATTCCGTCAACTACGTGTAAGTGATAATTACTAATTATGTACACTATGGGGATGATCAAAATATTTTTGATATATACGTTTCGACTTGTATTCGCAAAGAACTGGTAACAATCATACTTATCATCTATACTTATATAGTATCCGAAACGTGACACTTTGATGGAATGTATTTATTATTTACAGATTATTTACAGATATATGGTTGATATAAATTCTTTTCGTTGTTTTAGTATGAAGTATTTCTAAAATTTGTGAGTAATTTAATCTTGATCTGGTTCAAAATGTGTTATGTCTATTTCTTTATCATATTTAAATCATATTGAGTGCACTAATCTGTTGTTCTAAAAGAATATTTCAGAGTGTAATAAAATAATTTTCTATTCTATTTTATCCTACATATAATGATATATTATATGTTATATTTATGTAATATTGTTATATTATAATTGTAGGTAAGGTTTGTAAAGCCAGTTTTGCCAGGTCAAACATTACGCACTGATATGTGGCATAACGATAAGAGAATACATTTCCAAACGTCTGTCGTTGAAACCGGTGTACCGGTTATAACAGGTGAGTTTTTGAGAACCAAAGTCATTCACTATAAAAAAAAGAAAAATACATAATGTATATTTAAAAAAAAAGACTATATCATATTAGTATATATATTTGATTATTTTATTATTCATGTTGTTCATGATACTTAGTAAGAAAATAATGTTAAGTAATAAAGACAAATATGGACGTATATCTTTTACTAGTCATATTGCATATATAAATTTTTATTTTTGTTGTCTTAAAACGATTTTACTTTACAGGCGCTTACATCGATCTACATGACGTTAAAATGGCAATACCAAAAGTGAATCCGAGCTCGACCAAAGATGTACAGAGTGATGCTATATTCGCAACTATAGATGAACATATGAAAGCAGATCCAAATTTGGCTAAAACAGTTAATGCAGTCTTCCTTTACATCATAACCGTCGATAAGAAACCAGCAGCTGAATGGAGTAAGTAATTTTAGGAATTATTTCTGATAACATATGAATTTGTAATATATATTTATTTATTTAACTATTATTTAGTACTGTTGTAAAATTTAAGAATACAAAACAAAAAATTAAAAAGTAGATTTTAAATTAATATTTAAAGCCAAGGAAGTAAATGTTCTGAATTCAATAATAAAGATAGCTAAAATACTGTATTAGATCATAAGAATATGATCCGTTTCTATCATATTTAAATCATATTGAGTCACACGAGTATATATATGCGATTCAATATCATAAATAGGTTGATCTTGCTTATTAATTTATTAATCTTTTGTTAAATGTTTTTTATAGCTCTTGATCTTAAGAATGCTAAAGTACATAAAGGAAGACCTTCAGGAAAAGCAGATGTAACATTAACTATAGAAGACAAAGATATGGTTGAAATAGTAAGTTAACTATGTAAAATATTATATATATTTTTATAAATAATATGATTGTTACAGGCACTAGGAAAATTAAATCCGCAGGCAGCATTTTTACAAGGAAAACTGAAAATAATTGGAAATATCATGCTCGCCCAAAAATTGAAAAATATTATGGAAGTCAACAGAGCTAAGCTGTAATTTCTTTTTCATTATATATGTATATATATATATGAATTTATCATATACGTATGAAATACAACAAAAGCTATGTCAGGATTAACTACAAGTTGGGATTATAGGTTATAAGTCGGGGATGTAATACATACATATATTGAGTCTGGGAAAAAGTTTGTGGCGTTTTTTTAGTAAAATTCAACTGGTTTTCTTATAGTGTGAAAATTTATTTCAAACCAAATATGCTCCATTATTATCGACAATGTTTCGCCATTTTTCGGGTAGAGCCATGATGCCATCGGTGAAGAATTTCTGTGGTTTCTGGTTGAAAAACTGAATCAAGTGGTTTTCACAGGCTTCTTTTGAAACCAGCTTAATTCCATTGAGAGAGTTCTGCAGAGATCGGAACAAGTGATAGTCAGAGGGTGCTATGTCTGGACTATATGGTGGATGCATCAAAACTTCCCAACCAAGCTCTCGCAATTTTTCACGGGTCATCAAAGAAGTGTGTAGTCGAGCGTTGTCATAATGGAAGACAACATCTTTCCTATTATTTAATTCGGGCCGTTTTCTTTCAATTGCCTGGCGTAATCTCTCTAGTTGTCCACAGTAGAGTTGAGAATCAATCGTCTGATCAACTGGAAGTAGCTCATGGTGGACGATTCCCTTCCAGTCCCACCATACACACAGCATCACCTTTTTCGGCGTCAATCCTGGCTTCGCGAACGCTTGTAACGGCTCACCATTCCTTGTCCACGATCTTTGACGCTTCCGATTGTCGTACGTGATCCATTTTTCATCACCGGTTATGACACGTTTCAGAAATGGCTCGATTTCATTGCGTTTTAGCAGCGCATCGCAGATGTTAATTCGGTCTATCATGTTTTTCGTGCTCAACTCATGAGGAACCCATACATCGAGCATCTTTTTGTAGCCAGCTTTGTGTAAATGGTTCAAAACAGTTTTGTGGTCAATGCCTAGCTCCATACCAATATCGACACTGCTGATATGCTTATCTTGCTGGACTTTTTCAAGAATTTCATCAGCTTTTTCAGTGATTGGACGGCCAGAGCGTGACTCATCTTTCACATCAAAATTACCAGAACGAAAGCGAGCGAACCATTTCCGCGCAGCAGATTTTGATAAAGTACCTTCACCGTACATAGCACAAATTTTTTCACAAGCCTGCGCAGCGTTCTTCCCTTTGTCGTAATAATATTGCAAAATATAGCGCAATTTTTCATTACTTTTCTCCATTTTCAAACGCAAACAACTTTCCAACCACTGCACCAATTTCGATGTTTATACACTCAAAGTAACATTCGAAGTGTCACGTTTCCAACGAGCGTTTAGTGGTGTCGCTGTGATCTGTGTGTGTTTCCTGAGTTATTCGCAATTGATGCCATCTATCGGGAAAAACGCCACGAACTTTTTCCCAGACCCAATATAATTATTACAAATTGTTATTAAGTATGGAGTCTTATTTTTAAGAAATTTTGACTTTGTTTTTATATATTGTGATATCTTTTTAATAAAGTTGTAAGATATATTCAAGTTCTTAAATTTGCTAATTACACAATTGTACATCTAAAAATTTGATGTAATAATTCAGAACTATTGGAAAGAATGAATATATTTAAATAAAAATAGGCCTTCTACATATAAGAGAAAATAAATATCCTTTGTAACATTGAAAGGAATTATCAATTTAATTGTATTATAGATTATTATACAATTGTCATCCAGCAATTAACACAAGATAAAGTGTACAATAACTAATTTAACAAAACATGCGTTTTCCATTATGTAATATACATTTACACATATCCTTATATTTCTTTTTCGAATATTTTTTTCAATACCTAATTTTAACGTTTACTAAATATATAACATTAACGCGATATTTTAATTTATTATTATTATTATTCACTGTCTGTTATTTTATAATTTAATATTTCTTATGTTTGCTTTAAGTTATGAAACTGCTCATAACCAGAGTTATTTGTACCACATAATTTTCTCTAATCTTTTCGAGCAGTGCAGATAAAATATTTAGTATATATTTACAAGGCGCAAGAAAGAATCCTGGCTTACATAAAGAATATATCATACTCCTTA
Source organism: Harpegnathos saltator (assembly GCF_003227715.2). Lineage (NCBI taxonomy): Eukaryota > Metazoa > Arthropoda > Insecta > Hymenoptera > Formicidae > Harpegnathos > Harpegnathos saltator. Next base: position 173,830 of record NW_020230628.1, read on the forward strand.
GAAATGTTAAGGGCAGGATATGCGAGGAAGACACGAAAGAGATGTGAAGAGAATCTTTGGTTTGATATCCGTCTTGATGACTTCAATCGGTCAGTTCAAAATTCATTGTATCGATCTCAATATTGCACATTTTAAAGGATGCAGCAGGGCTTTTTCGATGACGGTTTCTTCAATACAGCTCTGATAGCTTCCATAAATACTTCTTCTAGTCCTTCTTGCTTTATTGCAGAACATTCAACATACTTGACTGCCTTGATCTTTTTTTTCATCTTGTTACATTCACGTGAAGTGATAATATCCATAATTTCTTGATTTCTGAAATCTCCTTTAGTACCTGATAAGAAAGTAACGTATTATTTTTGTATAAACTTTCATCTATTGTATAGAGACGCAGATTTCATAACATAGATGAATTTCTTTACTGTACCAAGTAATACAAGAGCATGATTAGATTTACCGTATGTGTATTATACACTCGAGAAAAATTTTATATTTATCTTATAAATATACTTACCTACAAGTACGATTGGTACATTGGGACAGTGCGTTTTAATCTCCGGATGCCACTTACTCGATACATTTTCATAAGAACTACGAGCACTTATCGAGAAACAGACTAGAAAACAATCGGTCTGCAAAAAGTAGAGAAAAAGGATGCATGTTAAGTTGCTGTGTCGCTATCAAGTGTACCATCAATCGCGCTGCTCATCAATGCGTGCGCTCGTACATAAAAGACAGTACTAAAGGACGAGAAAAATGATGAAGATGAAAATGAAAAAATTACGAAATTCATTATTCGCGTGGAATAAGTTTGACTTGCATATAAATAGTAACAAGAAATTAAAAGTACATTCTCGGGAAAATTGTCGCTTACATTCGGATACGATAGTGGTCGAAGTCGTTCGTAATCCTCTTGACCAGCGGTGTCCCATAATGTCATCTCGAATTGCTGTCCATTCACGCATATGGTATCGACGTAGTTGTCAAAACTGCAAACGGTAAGATGGTAAGATAAATGAGATAACTGAGGAGCGCCCGAGTGGTGGTGGAGCGTGGGATCACAGTTTGTGCCTCCGGATGATGCATTGCGTCGTTAAACAAATAAACTTTTATTTGGCATTTTGCTTATCGATTTATTCTATATATACACATCAAGAGACGCGCCTCGCGCCAAGCGACCGCTAGTAAACGCATGAGTGGGGCGACCGACCTTAAGAGACGGTAACTTCCGAGCTTTGATTGTGTGACGCTATACATTATGTTAGAATACTTACACGGTAGGCACATATTCCGTCGGGAATTCTTTCTTTGTATACGTGATGAGCATGCACGTTTTTCCAACCATACCATCACCGACGGTCGTAATTTTAATCTTCCTGTTTCGAGACACCATTTTCGTTCTCTCTGCAACGCGAGAATGTGCAATTTTATCGAGAGACACCTCATATAACTCTGTGATGCAATCTTTATCGATATCACGATATTTTTATTAGACGTGTTACGTCCAAGCTAATAATTTTAGAATAAAATTGCGCCACACAACTTGTGGGTCCCGATTGCTCTAATAGATAAACAATCATGTATGTATGAAAAACCGAGTTCTGTAGATACTTTTCAGCGAAGACATGTGAAACGCGTGAAATTTATGTTGATTTGCTCGTTTGTATTTATCGATGTAAAGAATTATATTTTTTTTCCAAAGTATGTAGTCGTTCTCTTCCGTATGAATGAATGTAACAATATGTCGTTATTATAGGGAGCTCTTGCGAAGAAAATGTTTTGGAGAGAAATGCGCGTAGACAGCGCGTGTAATCAATGTGATTGCTGTATCCTTTATGTGACAGGATATAGAGTACAGTCAGTTCTCTCGCGGTTGTTTATCAGTTGCTCGTCCTGTTTCACGCAGGATTCTGGTAAATTCGTTTCTACCACATTTTACGAAGAAGTCTTACGAAAAGCGTTGGCAAAATTTTCCCCAAGATTGCAACATAACAACGGAATTTTATGAAATGAATATTAACGTATATTCTTGCGTGTCTTTTAAATTTCGAGAAAAAAATGATTTTTCTCATATACTCCAAACCCCAATCGACATTATATAACGAATGGCCTTTACCTTTCTCTTTTATTCGGAATGCAAATTCACTTCTTATAAATCTTAACGTACGTTACAAGAGATAAGAAATGAGAAATAGCATTCTTTTAGAAAGAAATTAATAGAAACGTTTTGAGACTCGGCGATTATATTGTTATATTTATATATGTTATTTAGGTAAGAATGTTTACGAGAAACCCATAGACTACTTATAACAGATTCACGAAGAAATATTGTGGGGAAATACACGATTTTACCAGTATTTGTTCCCACAGCATTTGATTATGTGCGTTTATGCAACATCGATATAATTTGCGCGTAACTATTCGTTGAACATCAGACTGAATAGTAGAATACTGAGAGTCGTCCAAGGTGCGATAAGAGATAAGATAATTAAAGAGTCAATTATCCAGGCAGGAGCCAAGTAATCATACGCTTGTTGTTGGTTTCATACATTAAAAACGAAAAATATTTTAGTTATATCATTATATCACGACAATGTTGACCGCGACAGTTTAGAGTGTAATTTTCGGAACGACCTATTTATTAAACAATTTCTGCAACAATTTATATTTTCCTTATAATTATTTTCCACTAATCTTATGTACTCTTTCTTATGAACGTATGATCATTAATTACTACGTTTAAAATATATGGAGAATGTAATGTGTGTGTGTGTGTGTGTGGCCTTGAGATTAAAAAAAAATTACAAACATTTTCTGGTGTTGTATTCCAGAAGTTATTAAACATTACGTGTGATCTTCCGTTAAATTAAAGGAAGAGCACGTAATAAACACACACATACGCAACAAGCAGAGATAATATTACTAACAGTATCATTATAAAAGCAGCATTCTTCGAAAAAGAAGGCATTATTAAACATACTTATTAAACACGAAATGAGTGTGAAAAGGACTTGCGCGTGCGTTTACGCATTTAATTATTTCCGCGAGACATATTTGCCGTAGGCATGACGTCTTTTTAAGATCAATTTGGCTTCTCTCGTTAGGGCGTGTAATGATACATTACTTACCGTGGAACGTGAGTCATACGCCGGAGGAATGTGGTTTAATCAGTGACGCCGACAACTTCCCACATATTTGGAGATAGAATACGAGTCTCATAAATAGTAATCACGATATTGACGGAACTTGAAGGAAGAAAACGAATGTGAGACGCGCGTGCCGCGCATACGCACGTAGCAACGGTCGTTCGAAGACTGTAGAAAGCCGCGCACGGCGCGGCTTGTGTGATAGTTGTCGAAGGAAAAATCAGCTGACGTAGAATACAGCGAATGAAAGATACCGCTCGAAGAATTGATACGTGTATCCGTGTATCAAAATCAAATCAGACTCACCTTTTCCTGTGCGGAAAATTCAAGATTATCGAATAACACATCGCGATATGGAAGTATTGTTAAATGTTACACAATGCATATATATGTGCATCGTACACATATATATATATATATATTTATACACATATATATATATATATATATATATATATACGTATACGATGCGTACGTAGGTTATTGAAAAAATCTTTAATCTCCATAGGTCGGAGTGTCAATCCTTCGTCAAACCGGCGTAAAGTGTAATTTTTTATTCCCCCTCCGGTAGCGATGCGCGAGCGATATAAATACTCTCTTCTATTTTACACTTTGCGCGAAAATGGAGAGGATTATTGTTATTGTTCGTCGTATTTAAATTTTTACATGGAATGTTCTCTCTTGATTTCTGTATATGGTTTTAACACTTTTTTCTCGATGTAATTTGGAACGCAACCGAGATCCAATGAGAGAACTGAATTCTTGGGAATTGATCAAAAACAAATTCTTTCATTGGATTACTTGGCCGCGTTCTCAAGCGCATAAAAAAAAAGTGTTTCTACCGTATTGAAACCGAGTGCAGTCACATTCTTGAATTGTGGCCTGAGGATCGTAACGATACTCTGTACTTAAAATGAGGTGGGTATATACTTGACGCTTGATGAAAGAAAAAGAAGGAAACAGAGAAAGAGATTCGAAAAAGTGTAGCTATAACGAACAAGTTCCCTTGAACTCGTAAAAACTGTAGTCTTTCCTGTGCGCTGCGAGTAGCGACGCCATTGGTCAGTTTGAAATAACTGGATTTGAAGGGACTATTGATATCTCAATCTTCAATTAAACGTGATCGTTTCAATTCCAAATTCAATATTAGGCAATCTAATATCAGGTAGAAAATTATAAGCATCATATTATTTACGTTTGACGAGACGTTCTACGATATAGGCAAAAAATGGAAATGGGAGAATTCACGAGCAATGGAGCACCTGTAGAAGATACTGAAAATCGGGAATCAGTCATGATCAATTCTGATATTAAAGAGGTAAAGCACGAGCATCATCATTTAAGTCATCATTTTAGATACCGATCGGAAAAGATCAATTCGTTATTTATAGCTCAGGTTGTTGATAATAATTTATAACTAGAGGGTGTAACGAATTTTAACATAAAAGACAATATTTCAGTATATGAAGTTAAAAAAATCGGTCGAAGATTCCAACCAGGTAGTAAAGTACTGGACAGATGAGACATCGAAGTTGCTCGAGAGTAATGGCAACATTGAAACGAACCACGATAAGTTAATGATGAAAATATCAGAGATTGACAAACAGATATCGGAAATTACAAATATACACGCTACGAAGGAGCAAGAATTGGAAAATTTGCAAAATGCAAGGACGAACTTATCGCACAAACTGTGGTATTTATGATTTAAGGTCCTGTGTTTTAAAAACTAAAGACAATATTTCATGTATGTTTGTATATCCTTTTTTTAATTTGTAATGTTTGTGTAATTTGTAATCCTTTTTTTAATTTTATTAATTTTACATTCGAAAAAAGCGTCATAGATAGATACTTTGTATAAAAATTTGATTGAAAATTTATGAATATACATAAGATTAATGTATGTTTTATAAATATATTTTTTCAGGAATGATTGTCTTTCAGAAGTGGGAAAATATGCTGATAATTTTTGTCAATGGATAAAGGAATATGTATGTTTCTTAATGCGCAAGGAACTTTATATGAATTTTTATTATAATATCAAACACAAATTGAGTTATTGCACATTATAAACATTCTTCATACAATTGATATCTCTTGTAAACATTATAAATCATGCGAAATTTTTTATTTTTTATAGTCCAATAATGTTTTGATGAAGGATATCGAAAATTTTCACAAAGAATGCGAAGAAGTTGAGACCGACCTTGTAAATTTGAAACAAGAACTGAATGATATGCAAAGAAAACATAATTCAGATTATGTTGAAGCTAATACGGGTATTAAAGATTTATCAAATCTCAATACTGTAATAACTGATATCAGGTGAAGAAATATTTATATATTTTATATATGTATAACAATATTACCAATCTGTACATATCCAATGTGCTTGACAATTTAATAGCTTGCAATAAGCGTGGAATAATTGATTGTAAAACTTAAAAATTTACGGGATTAAAAATCTACATATTTGAAAATTTCTTAATTCCAAGAATCGAAAAATATTTTATTTTAGTTTTTTAGCATTAATAATTTGTGGAGAATTATATTCATAGAACCTAAATTAGAGCAAATTGAAATATTAATTAATAGAGAAATATAGAGTTTCGTACGTAACGATCGTGAACCTTAGTTCCCTTCTAGCCCCCTAAGCTTTTCCAATAAGGCAATGTGATGTTTATAAAAAGTTACGGTTTTGTTGTGACAGGCGCAGTAATAATAATCTGATGCATACGATTAGATTAACGGAGGTCTCGTTGAACAAGATAGAGAAGAAGATAGAACAGAACAAAATCGCAATTAACGAATGTAAGGCGAAAGAGAATACCAATATGTTTTGAAGTGTGTTACATAGTTTACATACATATTGTCTTATTTTCTTTATTTTATATAAAATAAATTAGAAAAAAAATGTTTAGAGGAATATAATTTTGATATAATTATCATTGAATATAATATTACAGTATTAAATATGTATAATATTTATATAATTTGTGATTATAAATGTAAATTTGTAAGAAATACATATTAGTAATTTAATTCAATACTATACGTATATTTATTACACTTGTATGCATCTCAATACATTTAAATTTATAGAAGTTAAATTTATAGAAGAAGTTGCTTATAAAACGTTTAGTATTTCTTTACGTTTCTTTTATATTAATGAAGAAAAATTAACTGGATAGAACAAATTCATCGCGATTCGCTTATTCCCGCCAATCTTATTATTTGCTGCGAACGCCAACCAATGACAAACGTTGGGAAGAATTTAATTTGCCGGAGCTAAAAGCCGGTTGTGATATATGGCGTTGATTTTCGACTTGCTATTGTCGCGCTGCGTTGTTTATTCCGAGGAACGAGTAAAACAGTAAAAGAGTGAATTTTTAATCGTCAAAATGGAGCTAACGGACGATAATTTAGTAACGTTGAGCGAATACCTGAAGCATACTCTCAGCGCTGATGTGAATGTCAGACGTCCAGGTTGATATAACCTTTAAAATCGTTATTGCCTTCATATATTTTTACAAAATATACAGCCATTGTATATTTTGTATGTTTATCACATTAATATTTTGATTTACATTTCAGCCGAGAAATTTCTGGAATCGGTAGAGGTCAATCGAAACTATGCCTTACTACTACTTCATTTAGTAGACAAGTCTGAAATTAATATAACCATTAGGATTGCTGGTGCTGTCGCGTTTAAAAATTATATTAAACGTAATTGGAAAGTGGTATGTTATATTTTACTCATTCTAGTATGATTTTTTATTGTTTTACCTTTCATTTGTTATTTATTTTATAAAAAAATTGTACATATCCATCAGTAACATGTACGATTTTCCATCTATGTATAAATCTGGTTGAATTTTAGGAAGAAGATTCTGCTGATCGTATACATACTGAAGACAGATATGCAATTAAACAACTTATCATCAATTTAATGTTGCATTCTCCGGATTCGATACAAAAACAGTTGTCAGATGCTGTATCTATTATTGGAAAGTATGACTTTCCTAATAAGTGGCCTGAATTGATTGATCAGATGGTGGAAAAGTTTAATACTGGTGATTTCCATATAATTAATGGGGTTTTGCACACTGCACATTCCTTATTCAAGAGGTATAGGTATGAATTTAAAAGCGAGAATCTCTGGAGAGAAATCAAATATGTACTGAATCAGTTTGCGAAGCCTTTGACAGATTTATTTTTAGTAAGTGTTAACTATTATGTTGTATGTGTGTGTTAAAAATATTTTATAAAGTTACTGATTCCAAACAAAATATTTTACAGGCTACAATGAATTTAACACAAGCACATGCTAATAATACGGAAGCCTTAACAGTTATATATAATTCTTTAGTTATCTTATGCAAAGTGTTTTATTCTCTTAATTATCAAGTAAGTATTCATATACTCCATGTATTAAATTGATTTTTTATTTTTAGTGGAGTCTATTACACACAAGACTCTACACTGAGCTCAACAGTGAAAGACAATTTGCTTGTTAACTAAACACCTTATATATAAAATATTAATAAGAATTTGTATATTAAGAATTTTATACTATTTGTAGGATCTACCAGAATTTTTTGAGGACAATATGGATTCATGGATGAGAAATTTTCATACTTTATTGAATGTTGATGTACCTTCCTTGCAAACTGTGGTAATTTATATATTAATTTTATTTTACAATTTCAATTATAATTGCACAAAAATGCAAAATGCGGAAGAAACTTTTTAACATGATATTTATTTAAAGGGTGAAGAAGAAGCAGGTGTAATAGAACAGTTGAAATCGCAGGTGTGCGACAATGTCGGCCTGTATGCACAAAAGTATGATGAGGAATTTCAACCATATTTACCCGAATTTGTTACAGCAGTTTGGAATTTGCTTACATCCACAGGACAACAACCTAAATATGACTCTGTAAGTAAACTTCCTCCATATATACGTAAATACGATCATGATAAAGTTGGGTATTTAACATGTTAGTGATATACTTATTATTAAATAATATGCAAATTGTTTTATTATCGTTATAGTTAGTTTCAAATGCATTGCAATTCCTGGCCACAGTTGCCGATCGGGCACAATATAGGCATTTATTCGAAGATCCAACAACTCTCAGTAGTATCTGTGAAAAAGTCATTATACCTAATATGGAATTTAGAGGTAACTATATAATAATACAAGCATAGATAGGATGAATCTGAACGTTAAGAGTCACGTTAAAAATATAATTTTGCAGAATCAGACAATGAATTGTTTGAGGATAATCCTGAGGAATATATTAGACGAGATATCGAAGGCAGCGATATAGATACCAGAAGACGTGCCGCATGTGATTTAGTTAAAGTATTGTCTAAATATTTCGAAGTGAAAATTATGGAAATTTTTGGAGCATATATACAGGTAAATATGAAGGAACCTTTATACACTGGAGCTTGTAGTACTTTATGCGATTTACTTTGTACGATATTATTATGTAAGTATTCCGTTTTTTTCATATCTTTAGATAATGTTGCAAAACTATGCTGAGAAGCCGTCAGAAAATTGGCGCAATAAAGATGCTGCTATTTACCTCATTACGAGTAGCGCGAGTAAAGCACAGACGCAGAAGCACGGAGTGACTCAAAGTAGCGAGCTCGTTCCGTTACCACAATTTGCTGAACAACATATCCAACCGGAGCTAACAAAGCCGAATGGTACGTATTGAATGCATATTATATACACAATTATCTTGGCACCCGTATGAATTATTACAATAGATAATAAGTTATAAAATAATAATGACAATTTCAGTGAATGAGTTCCCGGTGCTGAAAGCGGATGGAATAAAATTCATAATGACGTTTAGATCAGTGTTACCACGTGAAGTAGTAGTAGGAAGTTTGCCACAGTTAATTAGACATCTAAGTGCCAATAGTATCGTTGTCCACAGTTATGCTGCTTGCGCAATTGAGAAGATACTGGCGATGAGAGGTCCTGATAATTTGTCTCTGTAAGAAATGAAAGCAAAATTTATCTTGATTAATAGTCTATAGGTAATTATTGAAATTGTTTGCAATCTTATAGGGTCAAAGGGGCCGATTTATCACCACTCGTTGCAGATTTATTGAAGGGACTCTTTGCATGCTTGAACACATCCGGTTCTGAGGAAAACGAATATGTCATGAAGGCTATCATGAGGAGTTTCGGTATCTTGCAGGAAGTTGTGGTGCCATTTTTAGCCGATTTACTTCCGAAACTTACCGAGAAACTCGCAATCGTATCCAGAAATCCGAGTCGGCCGAATTTCAATCATTATCTCTTTGAAACCCTGAGCTTGTCCATCAAGTAAGCCAATCAATAAATTTAATTTAATAGAAACAAAAAACACAATGCTTGTAGAATGATTATCAAAAGTCAAGATCTAGCAGTAGTAAATGACACTAAATGCGTTTCCTTCTAGAATTGTTTGCAAAACGAATCCTGAAGCAGTATCATCTTTTGAACAAGCGTTGTTCCCTATTTTCCAAGGAATTTTACAACAGGATATACTAGGTGAGCTATTTCATGTTGCAGATGATCGCAAATAATTATTAGTGTCTTGAACGATATTAAAGATTGCGACTGTTATTGGTTATTTACCTCACACATGTGTGCATCTTTATTTCTTTTCAGAGTTTATCCCTTACGTTTTCCAAATTCTCGCGTTGCTTTTGGAGCTACGAACTAATCAAGATCTATCGGAGCCATACATGGCTCTGTTCCCCTGTCTATTATCACCGGTGTTATTCGAACGACAAGCCAATATCCATCCTTTGAATCGTTTGTTGCAAGCATTCGTCAGTCATGGCTCGCATCACATTGTAGCGCAAGATAAGACAAGCGGATTGTTGGGAGTGTTCCAAAAGTTAATTGCGTCGAAGGCGAACGATCACGAAGGATTTTTATTAATGCAGAGCATTATCGAGTACTTCGCACCGTAAGGACTTAGTCGGAAACTCACTCATTTGACTTATCTGTTTTGTATCATACATTCGTTTATTTTTTAATCTTTTTGGATGTTGCAGGAACGTTTTGGAGCCGTATATGAAGCAGATTTTTGTACTTCTTTTTCAAAGACTCTCGTCTACGAAAACAACGAAGTTTGTAAAAGGTTTAATAGCATTTTTTGCCTATTATATCATTAGATACGGATCGACGAGCTTAATCACGATTATCGATCAAATACAACCACAGTGAGTTTCACAGTAGTATGATGTGATTGTATAACAATACTTCGCATATTTAGCGAATAATCTCACAGCAAATCCTTTGTTTCGTAGGATGTTCGGGATGGTCGTCGAGCGTGTATTTATAACTGATATGCAAAAGATATCGGGTGTAATAGAGCGCAAAGTGGTGGCTGTGGGAATCTCGAATTTGCTGGTCGATTGCCCCGCGATGCTCGAAGCTCCGTACAATACATACTATCCGCGTTTGTTGGCGGCATTGGTGGAGTTTTTCGAGCTTCCTCAGGATGAAAGTGTGTCACCAGAAGATGACGTGTTCCCAGAGATCGATGATGCAGTTGGCTATCAAGTGGGTTACAGCCAACTTATTTGTGCGAGAAATCCTACAAAGGATCCTTTACAAAGTACGTTGTATTTTACTGTACTCGTCTTTAATTTTTCCTTCCTACAGCATGTTGCGTTGCCTTGAATTATATGTAAACATATATGTTTATTTAGGTAAGGATTTTATTCTTAGAAGAATATTCGAAAGAAGATCAGTCTTAATGGGACTATATGAAATTATTATTTTTTTTTTTAAGTCGACTCTTAGTTTTCGAATGTTCGTCGTATTAAATTACATCAAATATTTACAGAGTAATGTAAATTTACAGAGATTATTTAATATCGCGTTTATGTAAAACTATGTATGCTTGTTGACAGATATTGGTGATATACGTCTGCACTTGGCGCAAGGTCTTGGAAGATTATCACCCGGACATTTGCCAGGATTATTAGGCCAGATTCCGGAACCGAATGCAAACCACTTGAGGAATTACCTACAAACAGCTGGTGTTACTGTTGCATAATACGAGCTAGACGTCCGCGACAGATTGAAAATCCATTTGATAGCTCGGAAGATGAACAATATTGAATTGAATAAATTGTGATTAAGGAAAAGAAAGAGAGAGAGAGAGAGCCCTGTTTCTATACACTACTTGTACAATTCTTGAAACACATCATTCAGCTGGCTACTCGTAATTTAAAATGCCGTAGGAAATGTTTGTCATTTTTATACTGTAACTTCGTTGATACCCATATATTATTATGAAAAGCAACAAAGTACATAGCCTAGTTAATTGTATTTACCATTTCGATATATGGAAAAGCACGTTATCGAAAATGGTTTTAAAATTTAAATTATCCTCCATTATCTATATAAGAACGAACGTTTATTAAACATGTGCTTCGTATATTTCTTTGTTTAGTTTTGTACTTAACCAGTATATATTACATGGTTATACTTTATATGTAAAATAATATTGACATTGAATTTATATATTATAAATTGTTTCTCCAATGTTTTTAAAGTAACAATTTTGTTTCTTTAAAATACAAATAATTTTGTTTCTCTTAGATGCAGTGAATTAAAACACCTCTTTTAATGAATATAACATTTAAATATTAACAATTTTTTTATTAGTTACATTATTAATTAGATTTGTTCTTTTGACAGAGATCAATAAAGGGTTTACGATATTATTTGATTCTTAATTTTACTTAAATTATAACGTTTTTAATTGATTCGTAGGTTTATTTGTTAATCTAAGGGAAATAAGTGAATTTATTAATTATTAATAAAATACAAAATATTTTGTCGCAAGCTATTATTTAAAAGAATGACATTGCGAAGGATGAAACTAAATTGGAAACTATCGGTAATTTAAAGTAAACCTGCCGTCGATGCTATCGATGTTGTAAACTATCGATGGCATAGTTATCGATAGTTCTGCACCTTTAATAAGCGCGAGCCGCAGACGTTAAACCACGTTAAACGGCGTCGCGAGGAAAATAAGTATTATTTACGTATCTTAATATATAGCAAAAATTATATCAAACGTCAAACAGTACAAAAATGAATACCACGGAAGCTGAGACTGTTGCCGATCAAGTTCAGAATATGATTATTTCTCTTTGCGGTGAACAGAAGCCAGGTTAGTTATTCTGTATATATTATGTATATATTCCGGAGAATTGTCATAATTGTTGATGACAATACATGTTGCAGTACATAAATAACAGCACATAATTTTACAATTATCGTATGTATCGTATGCATAACGCTTAATGATTAATGATGTATGATACATAGTATGTAATACATACATATAAATATACACATGTATGTAAAGTTGATGTATAATATACATACATAGTAATATCCCGTCTCTCCCATCTCTTTTATATTTTATAGAGTTGATTAGAAGATTTATGCGTTTTTCCCTTGGGTTATTGTCATCTACTCATGGTATAGAAACACTAAGAGAGGATGAAGTAACTGTAGCAACATATATAAGGAACAAATTATCGGAGCGTGATGCAATAGAATTTGATAAATTACACAGTGATTTAAAAGATGGGGTAATGTAAATTGTTACTGTTCTGAAATCCTTTTGTTTCATATTTATTTTGAACTTTTTCAATTTATATAATGTATGTATAAGTATAAATTTAGTATGTTAAAAATATATTAATATTAGGCATATGTTTTAATTTATTACTAATCTGTTTTTCTAATAAACATTACTTTTTCAGCCACTGAAGAATCGCATAAGTATTCTAATATTTTTGCTGAACATGGGTCAGCCAGCAGAACAGATAAAGGACAGAGTTTTCTCGTTTCCAGACATGAAATTGGGTTTAAGTCCAATTGCATCCACTAGTGGTAAGGACAAAATATTGTGACATTTGTCAAGGCATTGTTTAATTGATTTTATATTTAGGGCAATCATCACAAACATCATGTTCTCAAGCACAAGTCGTGTCTGTGAATACCACAGAGACAAATTCAAGAGGATTATTGGTAAACCAAAGTAAAATATTCAATGAGGAGTACGTTTCAGAAGATGTACTGGTCCAGGACTTGATATATTCTTTTCAAAGTGTGGAAGGGAAGATCTTAAAGTTAGACTCAAGCTACGGCTTTCAGATAGATTCCACAGCCAAAATTAATAGGTCACAAAGGCAAGCTGTTTCAAGACTGAGTGAGCTGGGATACTTACATAATGTAGTGCGAAGAGGTTTGGAGAGAATGTCCGGGGCCAATGCAGGCAGGGTCGCCGACAGTTTTGTCGCTGCGCTGCATAAAGAATTGTCAGAATATTATAGGTTTATAGCCATAATGCAAGAAGAAGTGAATAGGTGAGCATTGAATAGATCGGAGTTCCCGGTAGAAATGTGGTTGAAGAAAGAGTATGTGATTTAAAATACGACATAAAATAATTTAATGTTACGATTGAAACAGATCGCAAAATCAAATAGTTACGTACGGAGTTACACTCTCTCACCTGCATCTCTGGACGTGCGATCCTTTCGAGACATTAAAGTGGTTGGCCAGCATAGTGAGAGCCTGTCAAGGTCTAAAAGGCGGTGCATTAGCGTCTGCCGTTTACAACTTTAGCTGTCACGGCGACGCGAACGTGAAGAATCTTGTCAAGAGAATCTTGGAAAGTGTCTGTAGTCCCTTGTACAATATGTTAATGAAATGGATCGCTGATGGAGAATTGGACGATCCGTATAAAGAGTTCTTCATTCAAGCGTGCGCCGATGTTAGCGGCGACCGAATGTGGCATGACAAGTACCAGGTGAAAAATTCCATGTTGCCGTCGTTTATCAGCAAGGCGCAAGCGAAGAAGATTCTGGGGACGGGCAAGAGCATCAACTTTTTGCGCGAAGTTTGCAAAGATTTTACGCCGTGGCAAGGCAGACACACGGATATGTTCATAAATGGCGACGAAGTATATAATGGTTGGTAAACGTTTGCGGATCAGACATTGTAATTTATCTAGAATTGAATTGAGATACCAAGTAGCTCGTTGCAAACGCGTCAAACTTAAGAAGATACTTGATGCAAAACTTTGTTGGTCTTTTAGTTGAGGTTTTTTTCGATATGGACCCGGACGGTCGCTTACAAACTACGATGGACGCCGCTTACAAGGAAACCGCGGCTAGAGTTGTCGAGATATTAACGAAACAGTATCATCTAATGGAACACCTACAGGGAATCAAGAGTTACCTCTTGCTTGGCCAAGGCCACTTTATCCAACACCTGATGCACTTATTAGGGTAAGATTATCTCGTTAACGCGAGTTGTCTTCTCGTTGTGTGTAGTCGAAGCAATTTCAAAATGTACATTTCAGGCCCGAATTGGCTAAGCCATCGAATTCCCTATATCCTCATAACATATCATCTATACTCGATACCGCAATAAGAGCGACCAGTACAAAATTGGACGACTTAGATGTTCAGAGACGCTTAGACGTCAGATTATTAGATCCTTCAGAAAACGAAACAGGATGGGACGTTTTCTATTTAGATTATAATGTCGACGGGCCGATAGGCACAGTAAGTGTCATCAGATTACAATGCATCGGTTAAGAAGTTCGTTAAACGTTTGATGAACTGAATCGATGAATGAACGAATGCTTACTGTTTAGATTCTGGAGCCATGCAGGCAGACGTATCAAACGGTATTCTTCGCGTTATGGCGGGCAAAGAGGATGGAGTCGATTCTGTCCGGTATTTGGAAGCGGCAGACGACGTCGGCCAAAATGTTCAGAAGAATGCCGGAAGTGTTGCCGATCCAGAACCATATACACTTGATCACCAGCAGCATGGTCCATTTGGTTCATCAGATGCTATATTACTTTTTATTCGAGGTAACACGCGTTGTCACCGGACTATTCAGCTCGAGATACGTCGTTAACGATTTAACACGCGCCTTGTGAGAGTTTTTACGTCGAATGTCAAGTGAGAGAGTTGATTGTGTTGATTGAAGGTGATCGAGTGTTCATGGGACACATTCGCGAAGCAACTTGTTCAGGCAACGTCTCTCGACGACATAATCGTGGCTCATAATTATTTTGTCGATTCTGTCAGACATGGTACATTATTAGACGAGAAGTCGCAGGTACGTGAAATTAAATTATACTCGGACGGATGCTGCTGTAATGCACGTGTATTTACTTCGGCGATATTGCAGAAACTGATGGATCACCTACGCTCCGTCTACTACCCGATCCAGGATCTCCAGAATCACGAGGAAACTTTCCTGGTGCGTGCTACTCAAGAATACGAAGCGAGATTAAAAACCGATGGTTTTGCGCAACCGAAGAAATCGGACCGTACGAATAAAAAGGATCAGGAAGCTGTGGAGAGAGAAGCGGCGTTTTCGAAGTATCTGAACACGTTCTCGAGACAACTGAAACTACTTTCGAGAACTTATCAAGTAATGATAAAGTGAAATATATTAATGTCGTGTGCTTGTTAAATATTCACGATTCCCTTGTTTATTCAGGAAAAGTGTAGTCGATTTTTGATATTCTATGCCCGAATTATACGTATAAATTTATCTTTTTTCTCTCTTTCCAGGATCGTGTGAAAAAATTTTTACTTATGCTTGCCTCTGCTGAAGACGTATCGTTGCAGTTACTCAGCGTACGATTAGATTTTAACGAATATTACAAGAGTCAGGATAACCGACTAGTTGCGCCGTTAACGTATCAACACCGTAGACAAAGCGATCAGACTTTCTTTGGATGCAAGTGACAATCGGTAGCGGAAAATTCATTAGAAGCCTTAAGTGATTCAAGTCACATTTCTAATAAATGTTATATCCAAACCGCTGTACAGAATTCGTCTGATTTTAACAGTAAGGATAAAAGCATGCTCGATTCTACCAGTGACAGCCCCCCCACATTTTGTTCTCTGTATTGGCAACATGATATCACCGATTTCTTTTATAGACCACAATCGTCCGAAATGATGACAGATATCGATGGCTCTGTCGCTTTGCACAAAAGAAGGTGTAGAACCAATCTGAAAAATGCCGAACTAAGTAAACGTACGTTTAGGATATTTTTGGAAAAACAGATATTGTCACACGTTAAAGTAGAGATACGGAAAAATACCGACGAGGTTCAAACTCCTTCAACGCCCGTCTTCGACTATAACGAGGGCGATCTTACGTTAAATTATGCACGATTAGCGTTTCAGCCGTTTCGAACAACCATGTCCGGAGAGAAGTCGTTCATTAAAAGTGATTTGAATCTACCGAGCTTAGAAGCTGAGGCGTGTCCCATTGACAAAGCTGTAAGAGTGGCTGATGCAACCATAAATCATGACACGAATTCGGAAGCTAACACGTACGAGGATTCCCCTCAATGCAAATCAAAAGCTTCTCGTACAACACTCGCATCTAATCAAAATACCTCAGATCTGAAAATCAACAAAGTAACTAACGTAGAATCCAGCCATATCTTAATATATGATAATAGTCCGGAATGGTTTCAAGATAACGAGACTGCATCGGTTCACGGCTCTCTATTAAGCGAAGCCACCTCGGACACCAACATATACAACATAAATTTAAGAAAAAATGTCAATCACAAACGATGTCGCTGGAAACGTATACTCTTTTGTTGCGTCAATTGATCTTGCCACACGTGTATCGTCAATCAAAAAATACACCTGGAACTTTACTTAGAACTTTTGTATGAATTTTCTTACGCTTATTTTGTATCAGTCGATTGTATCGTATATATTGAATTAACGTTTTGATCATACATTGATAACGTTAATTTATCGTAGTGCATTAGGTTTATCTTTATAATATTTCTCTATAATTTATTAATTTCTTTATGAAATTTCGATATTTTAAGCTTTATAATTATGGTAGGAAGGACTGTTAACTGTAGAATGAGCCATAAACTTCCCGTAGATCTCAGCAATTAAATAGAAATTTAAAATCTATATTTTTCATTACTGAGAGATGATGTAGATTAGAAATTATTTTATATTCGATTGTAAATAGCAGTATTATTTTTGCTATTTTTGTTACAACATATATATTCTTATTAGATGTTATTAATACATATATAGTATATTATATATATATTGCAAATTTGCCTGAGAACATCAGATATGAAACACATTTGAGGCTGTAATTCATAGATAGTACTAATCGACTTTTTTCTTATTTTGCCATATTTAATTTTTTACTGTATTACGCAGTATTCAGAGCTTAAGCTTTATATATTGAGATTGTGTCGCATATTTAAAATTTTGTAATAAAAACATTCCGAATGTTATATATCTTTTTTTTTTCTTTCAACTGTAACATTTACGCAAGTACCGTTGATGAAAAATATATTTTCTTAAACTTACTTTTTGTGCATAAATGATAAAATGCAGGTTTATGAAATATCCGTATATATTTCAAAACAATCTTATTCTTTACCGATTGTACGAGTTATAAATTGTCTTCTTATCTCAAATGTTATAACACTAAGAGCTGAAGCAGTGTTTAAGCTTTCAATACCGTTAGTCAACGATATATTCACACGAATGCAGTTCCTATCGCGAAGTAAATCACACGATTGCAGGCTTATACCTTCAGTTTCTCCACCAATAATAAGTACCACTTCCTTTTTCGCAAAGTCTAATGTATGATATGGTACAATGGGAAATTGAGATATTATTTGTCTCACAAGTGCTTTGGTTTTTGCGGTCGGTTTGTGTGAATTAATTTTCAGTGGTTTTATCGTTTTATCAGTTTCAGTGCTCTGATTGATGTCTATATCTGAATTACCATCTTCTGTATCGGCCCAATCCGTTTCGGTGGAAGTATCTGACACTGTATTGTCTCTTGATACATGATCATACGTCATATTGTTATCCGTTAAATAAATCGTTGATTCATTGCTTATTAATGCTGGTATGTCATCCCATGAGAGAGATCTGTGTATTGATACACGAAAATGTGCACCTACAGCACCGCGTAAAACCTTCGGCTCCCATATATCTACACATCCTGAAGAAGAGAAAATCAATGAGAAAAGCATTGAATCGTGAAATTAGTAATAGTTAGTACAAAATATATACCTTTCATCAAGAGTAATTTTTCGCAACCAACTGCCGCGGCTGTTCTTATAATGCTTCCCAAATTTCCAGGTTCTCTGATATTATCACAAATAATGGTCAAAGGTATAGCATCGTTGGCAGGTGTGTTATTCTCAACATCTGGGATATCGAAGATTCCTGTATGAAAAACAATGAATATACAATTATCAAGTTCTTCTGTCTTTAAGTTACATTGTTATACAATCATTTTGCACATCTATAATATCAATACATATTTACCAAATATTCCAGGGGAAGTTGTTAAGGTAGACCACAATTGAATTGTCCGATATGGAATTTTATACAATTGTACCTCCTTGGGAAGTGACAATTGTAACACATCAGCTAATCTATTGAAGAATATTATTTGTGGCATTACACCTGCTTGAATCGCATCTTGGATCAATCGAGAACCTTCCAATAGTATTTGGCCATTCTTTTCTCTTCTCTTTTTAGTCCTGATATTTATCATCAAAGAGCTAAAACATATAATATGCATATATGATATTAATATTATATTTCTCTCTTGACATAGTTGACTAAAAGTTACAGTATTTACAATTGTTGTCTATGTGTTACTTAACATATTACATACCTTATAAATTTATCATTTTCATCAAGGGGTTTGTATATCGGTCCATTTGTAACAACTTCCTCCTTTACTTCTTCTGGTTTTTTCTTTTCTTTCTTCTTTAGTTTTTCTTTACGTGCTTTAGAAATATATTTTTTAACTGGCTTGGATATTTTTGTCTGTGTATCGTCCTTATCATCCTTATCAAAAAGCTCATCCTCATTGATTATTGCAACAGGCCTTCGACTGACCCATCTAGAATATTTGCACCTTGTTGTTGATGTTAAATTATCTATTCTCAAAAATTTTGCGCTGTGAATCGATCTGATTGACAAGTGTACGATATTCCTCAACATTTCTGTTTTATGATAACGTACTTCCAGAAAATGATTCAATAGTCTTCAACAGTTTATCAATAGCCGGCTAATATTATTATTATTCAGTGTACAGCAGGAGATAGAAATTTTCAAATTTTTGTCTTTTTCACTATTTTACAAAACTCAATGTGTAAACTCGATTATTATAAATATTTAATTTTACACATCCATGTTTCACAAACAATGTGAAAGCCGCATGTACTTGGTGCACATTGAAACAATTATTCGAGGTTAGAAGTGATACAAGGTTGAGTTAGGTTCAGTCAGGCAATGCGCAGCGCAGTATCCTCCTTTATTTGCTTTCTCTCCTTCTTCAACTTGCAGCCGCGATGATGCTCCTGTTCTCTTCAACAATATTACATCATTTCCTGCATTCGAAAATCATAGAGGTGTATGAAAAATAAAATAGAAAAAAAGATTACAGAGAAAAATTACATAGAACGTATTGTCAAAAACATTATTAACTTATTTTACACACATACCACACATTTACTTTCTGCGAAATTCGCTTTAAGGAAGATAAATTTCACAAAAAGAAAAAAGTCTCGCACCTGTCCTTCTTCGAAAGTCTGTTATATCTCAAAGTGAGTAAATTTTTCAGGGGGCGGGAAACCGGCCCCTATGTTGGAACGGGTGAAATACCTTCTTTCAAACTGCTTGCAACCTGCGAGTGTATACGGATGTTTCTATAATTACACTCATTACACAATTACACAACAGGGGTGAGTATCGATTGTTATTAAGAACGTCGCTGTATGAACGCTTTGGTGACTGCAATTAACGACTATTATTAATCACTACAGAGAGAGGGGTGAAAACTTGTCATAGGAATAGGACGTTGAAATTGTCAACTGACTGAGTTTCTCTCCTTCGAAGCAATTATAATTCTCGCTGTCTCCTGTTGATATTTTGTCCTTTTGTTGATCAACATTTAAACACCTGTTATTAACGCGATCAATATCGGAAAAATAGGAAATAAAATAAAAGCGTTACGTTCTGGTGTCGGAGACCAGCGTCTGTTAGCTTATTAATATTGAAATAAAACACAATAAAAGTTCCATCGTCTTTTAATCACACTCGTCGTGTAAACAGAATCGTCATATTAATATCGTTGCAAGTTTCTATCGCATCTGCTGTGCAGCTTGTGGTGCAAGATGTAAAATTAAATTCCCGCGTGGCGAGACATGCCGTAGGATGCGCCTCAGGATTAAAGTTCCGTCGAAGCTCCGGAATAAACACTCTAATGAACGTACGCGTAATTTCCTGGGAACGCGACAATATGTCGGCACATGTATATCGCGGATAATCTTCCTCAATTCCATCAAACGACAGCGGGGCTCGTAATTGTGCCATTTCCATACCGGGAAGTATGAAGTGTACGCGCCGTGAGAGACACATCGCCCGCTATTAATTTATTAATGCCGGCCATTAACTTTAAGCCGTACGGGGTTGCAAAGTTGAGGATGCAGGACGCAGTCGGTCGTAATGCCTTACGAACCTTCGTCACGCGCGTTTCGATTGCGCGTCAGTTACTTCTCCGCCGATACGCGGAGGAACGTACGCGCGTGGATCGAAGATACGTGAAGATTCGTCACGTGTGATCGGACCTGTATTTTCGAGAGCCATTCCTGAACGAAAGAAGAACACAAGGGATTTATCTTGCTCCTTTCATCTTTCTTGTTCTTTTTTTATTATAGCACAGCGATTGCACAAATGCGGATACTTCATCTCAATTTTCTATTCTACACCGTCTCTGGTGTGTGGCGGCCGATAGAATGGGGTCGTCCAACTGCTCCAAGCTGCTGTACAGCTTGTTCACCGTCATGACGATCTACTTGCTGAACTTCGCGATGCTGACTCAGCTGATGGATATCATTCTGGTTATCGATAACATGGACGACTTCGCCACGACGAACATACTGTTTTTCTCGAGCGCGTTATGTAAAGCCATCACCGCCGTGATTCGCCGCGATCAAATCGTCAACTTGACAAACATACTGCAAGGGGAACCTTGCAAAGCCTGCAACGAAGAGGAGACAGCCATTCAGACGAGATACGATCGTTTAATCAGGTTGGTCACGTCCGACGTCGCTGCGACGTTCGATTATAAGTTCGCACACGCTTGTTACATCATTCCGAATGTTGTGCTCCAGATCATGTTCCATAGGTTACATAGTCCTGGCGTCGTTGTCCGCCACAGGCGCCACGGTAGGAGAGGTGTTCGCTGTTTTGCAGGGCGAGTTACCTCACAGAGGTTGGGTGCCCTACGACTACAACTCGCCCTTTTTGTTCTTACTCACGTCTCTTCAGGAGATGTTAAGTCTGATCCTCGGCACGACCGTGAACATCGCCACGGAAACGCTGGTGTTGGGATTTTGCCTGCAAACGTGCGCGCAACTTGAAATCCTGACGCATCGCCTCCACGAGATGACACGGTCGAGAGGGTCGAAGGAAGCTAGCAAAAGCCTGTCGAACAAGGCGAGTCAATTAGCGAGACACATTCATCATCATCTGTGTATAATTAGGTTAGTCGAGCGATTAAAGCGATTACGCGAGATTCAATCGCATTTTTCTTTCGAGTAGAGGCGTTGGTAGAGACTCGCCCTCTGGCAAGTTGCTCTGGTAATGCGCGAATGAATATTTATAGATTCGCCAAAATGGTCAACGAGGTGTTCAGTGAAGTGGTCTTTGTTCAGTTCTTCGGTAGTATATTGATATTGTGTTCGACCGTGTATTACCTGTCTTCTCATGTAACGCTCGAGGACTTCGCAAACCTGGCCGTCTATACAATCTGCATGTTTGTGCAGATTTTGTTCTACTGCTGGGCAGGAAACGAAGTTATACTTAAGGTAGCGATTGTAACTTTCTACTTACGGAGATGGTCCGCGTGTCTCGTAGAAGCATCAGAGGCACATTAGATCAGTGTCTCCAAATGTTCATTTCATGAGCATTTTTCGAATGTTTCCGCTTAATTTTCTATGAACATCTTACGAATATCACGAGAGAGATCGTGCGATCTCACGAATATCTCGAACAAATATTACGAGGTAATACGAGGGCTGAAGGCTGAAGACGTACAGGGGACACACAGACATCAGACAGAGCAAAATGCTTTGCAAATTATCGAGGAATTGCAGATTTCTTTTTTTTTTTTGCTAACGAGAACTTGGTTATTGGGACTTGCAGAGTACAGGATTGAGCGAGGCGGTGTATCATACCGATTGGATGTTGTTGACGATCAGTGAGCGGAAAGACCTGCTGATGATCATGAAACGTAGCACAAGACCTATCCAATTTAACAGCAGTTTCCTGGTAACGTTGTCCTTGGAGTCTTATGGCAATGTCAGTACATGCTTTCGCTTCTCGTTATTATTCGCTGGAGGATATGTAAGCTGGCTTAAGATCTGACTTTACCTCGTAGATCCTCAAGACGTCTTACTCCGCGTTCAACGTTTTACAACAGTCATGAAGTTCAAACGGCGAAAGTTTATTCTCTCGTTACTTATACACAGTGTACACGACGATCTATCGTAAATAATAAATTATTCACTAAAGTATGCGCTGCGACATCGAGACACGCTGAGCCTCCTAAATGTCACAAAATGTTCCAGCGAGCAACAATCAAGGCGACTCGCTCGAATCGCCTTGCTGACAGTTAAGACTCACCCTTCTCTCGTCTACTCGCGATATCTCGTCGCTTGTTAATCACGCTGATTATTATTACTGATTATTCCGTTCTTGCGCTCTCATCATGCGTACACGCACGTTAATTAAGGTGAGATAGGTGAGATTCAAAAAGCGTCGGCCTCACGAGAGAGATGTCGGCCCCGCGATAGATAAACTCCGGACTGCGCGCGGCCGAAGAGACGCGCGACGTCGGATTAATTTTTAAACTGCAACGACATCCACGACGGCCACGAGTACGCGCCGGGTAAGTGCATGTAATTATTGTCGAGACCCTCGAACCTGATAATCTCGACGCTTGAGATACCGCTGTCTATGCTCGTGCAGCTTCCCGCGCCGTTACCCGACACGTGGTGGGAGTCGTGTAGACGCTCGTGGACGCGCAGGTTGCCGATGACGGGGAGCTTCTGGTTGTAGACGCCGCAACGATACGGATAATCACCTGCGTGAAAAAGAGCGTTCGCGCGTTCACACGTATGTATTTATTTGTCGCGCGGTGTCGAGACGTTTATCGATCACGCGATAAGTAAATGGCTTGATCGACGATGAACGGTAAAATAAAATGTCTCGTCTTGTTCCTCGTTACTCGTAACGAAGCAACTCCCGTTGGTCTTTATTGGCAATTTTCTCGTAGATTGAGCGACATCCGAGAGAGCTTTCTTATCGCTTGTCTTTTCGCCGTGTCTCATCCGGCTCTCTCCGGCCTCTCGGCCGGAGTACAACTCAGTGGACAACATCGTAGATCTGTTTTTGTCCGGAGCATCCCGGAGCATCCTGGTCCGCTCCCTTGGGGAGAGGAGCGACCTGGCCGTTTCTTCACTCTCTCTCTCTCTCTCTCTCTCTCTCTCTCTCAGGGGCAGGTCCTGCCCCTGAAGGAGCGAACTCGAACGTCCACGAAAACAGATCCACGGACGGATGACGGACCGAGAGATTTGATGTTCTATTGCGCGATCGCTCGTTGAGAGAATTACCGTGCGATTTCACGTGATGCTGCAGGGCGCCGAGCTTGCAGAATCCTCTGTTGCAGACGGGGCAACGCAACGGCCAGTTACCGGTGTGCGAGTATCCATGGGCCCTCAGGTCACCGGGAGTCGGGAAGGAGCGTCCGCATTCGTCGCACTTGTGCGGCTTCTCCTGCGTTTCAACAGATCATCGTACACGTTAGAGCCATCGACGTGCACGCATCCCTCGCGCGGTCCACGGGGTCCACGGATAGAGAGGAGTCGGCACGCTTCTGGTATTGTCTACTCTCAAGTCTCTCGTTACATGCGAACTAGTCTGAAGAGAGAGAGAAAGTTCAAGGGAAGGAACCTTGTAGTGCGTCATGCGATGGTAATACAAGTTCGACGAAGCGGTGAAGCGCTTTCCACACATCGGGCATTCATGAGGACGTTCACCGGTATGAATCCTAATGTGAGTATTCAATGAACTGCTTGTGCTAAACATCTTGCCGCATACCGTGCAGCCGTGCGGCTTCTCCCCTGAGAAAGAGATTTCTCGTGTCGATTGCTTGACAAAAGAACAACCTCTCGTACTCGTACGGGAGGGAACGTGCGCTGCTTGAGCGCTGAGAGAAAAGTCGCTCGCACCTCTCGCAGAGTCGTTTTCGCGTATAGGCTCGCAGCCTTTCGTGTCGCAAGAGGAACGAAACCTCGTGTCGCTCCAACTCACCGGTGTGCGTTCGCAGGTGCCTCTTCAGCAGGGACGGCCTGTCGAAGCTCTTGCCGCAGACCTGGCAGGGGAGGCGCCGTTGGAACTTCAAAGCGTTCACCACACTGCCGCTCTTCCACGCGCTCCCGCGTCTGCTCAGATCCAATGGCGCGTTCTGCATCACGTTCCATACTGTCAACAGATTTGCTCGGTTGGTATTTTATCGCAAACACGGAGAGAGAGAGAGAGAGAGAGAGAGAGACGGTGCTGTGTCTCTCAAACGGCGACGGGGTCTCTCCCGTTTTCCCGCGCGCGCGCGCGCGCGCGCTTACCGGACATTACGGCGACTTCTTGTCTACTCGCGTACGACGACTTCGGCGAGGTCGGCCGGCCGGCCGGCCGATCGCCGCACGCGCGCGCGCGCGCGCGGGGACAGAGCGACGAATTTGACGAATTTGAGCGAGGCCGCTGGAATTACACGGCTCTTCGCACGCGTAACATCTTACCACCTCGGACAGATTAAACTCGGATGATTAGAGGGAAGAAGCGGTGCGGCGACTCGCCGTAAACGACTCTCCGGCGCATGTCGAAGGCGCGGCGTTTTCGCATAGGGCGGAGTTTCATCGCCGTCCGGATAATGTGCTTTGTGATATTGTGTGCGGCGCGCCTCGGGATTCCTCGGGTGTTCAGCATCATACGTAGCACGCAAGTCGCGGGGGAACGGCGGTGAAGAGTACAAACGGAGGGTTTGCGACGATTCGGAGCGCCGCGGAGCGACCTGCGTGAAAAATTACGAGGAGACCAGTTCGGGGAGGGGGGGGGGGACCAGCTCTGATCTCGAGATGGAGACGGTAAAGAAGAAGGAGAAGAAGAAGAGGAAAAAAAAAGAAGAAACGTCGCTCCACTTCTGTGAGGAGTTTGATTTTATCGCACTCGACGGAAACAAATCGGCCAATGAACCGAGTCAGATGCCGCGGTTTTGCTCGCGGGATCCTTCTCCAACATTCCGCCAACATTTTCCTCTCACGGACAGGGTGGATCGAAGCTGCGACCGAAGAGCGACTCAACGGAATTATGTGAGGAAGAGGGCAGAAAGCGAGAAAGCTGTTTTTAACAAGCAACTCCGAGGTATCCAAGGTGTGCGTCGGATGGTGTGTTCCCGGCATCGCTACTTCCGCCGACTTCTCGCGTCGAGGTCGATCGACGCCGAAATCCTGATTGTTGTTTCGGCGGACGCTCCTAAGCCGGGAATTACCCTTGGGCCGGCCGCACGTGTCGCTGTCGGAATCAAGCATTGTTTTGCACCGGCGCAATTGTCCGTCGGATCTCGAGATGCGCATTCCCTCCTTCCTTCCCTCTCCCTGCCGCCGCCCTGTCGCACCTCATCGCACAGCCGTAAATGAAGTTCACGGGGCGGGCGGCTGGTAATGCTTCGTCACCCTG
The DNA here is from genome assembly GCF_003227715.2 of Harpegnathos saltator. Taxonomy (NCBI): domain Eukaryota; kingdom Metazoa; phylum Arthropoda; class Insecta; order Hymenoptera; family Formicidae; genus Harpegnathos; species Harpegnathos saltator. The sequence continues at coordinate 199,869 of NW_020230628.1, forward strand.
CTCATTATTGTCCGCAGTGCTCGCTCGGAACGGCGGAGGTGAGATAATTCGCGTCGTGTGGCACCGGGGCAGAGCTATCGGACGTCCCGACGTGCTGATCCCTCATTTGTCAACGCGGAGGATATTAAAGCCGTTGAATGGCCCGCGGGATCTTTACAAATCGCTTCTTCATCGACCATCAGGCGACAATGCGCATATTTTTGCTGTGTAGCGTTGCGGCATTATCGAAGCCGATCGATTTCCGCGCGACGCGGTAAACTACCCCCCGCCCCCGCTGTGTGAACCCTTCGCCCTTCCGTGTCCCGTGTATCCGAATGACGAAGCGGTAGACAAACCCCCGGTGAGCCGAGCAGCGTGGAAACGAAGCTCGGATTGTTGGTCCTTTTATTTCGTCGATAACATCATCGTCGTCGTTTAAGGCCTTACTTAAACGACGCGTCATCGACGTCGCGCGTCTCATTAACAGCGCGAGCTGATGAAACGGACGCGACTCATTTTGTAATGAACTTCCCTTGGCTTGGGTTCTCTACAGTTTGAGCAAAAGTCGCGTAGGAAATGTTCGCACGTTTCGAGCGCCTGGAAGTTCAGCCCGACATTCCGTCGTATGTGGCGGTGCAGCTTGGAAATAAAAATATTAGGTGTACAAATGAATAATCCAATTTTTTCAGCTACATTCAAGGTTTATTTCAAAAGAAGGTACGTTAAATTGTTTAATCAAAGTATTCACCGTTGCTTTCTATTGCTATCTATTATATCAATATAACTTTAAGCCATCTTTCAGGCAGCTGATGAATTCCATCTCGGAAAAATGTTACGTCTTTGGACACGATAAAGTTGTCAAGCCATTTTCGGACCTCATCCACTGATTGGAAGTGATGGATGATCGGACAAGGCGTGTTGCATCGACCGGAACAAGTGATAATCGGATGGAGCAATGTCTGGTCCCAGCCAAGATTCATTATGGTGTCTTTTGTATTGGAAGCAATGTGTGTGGCCTGGCGTTGTCACGCAACAATTTCACTGGACTCCTGGTTCTCCTTTGCCAGTATACGGGCGTTTTCGTTCCAATTCTTGACTCAAGCAGATTAATTGACACGTTGGTAGCAGTCCGCGGTAACTGTTTCACCCGATTCCAACAACTCATAATAAAGCACGCCCTTGACATCCCACTAAATGCAGAGAACCTTCTTTCCGAAGCGATTGGGTTTTGCGACCGATTTTGATGATTCGCCAGGATTTACCCATGACTTTCTGCGTTTCGGATTGTCATAGAGTATTCATTTCTCATCGCCTGTAACGATTTTCCACAAGAAAGCTGCCTTCGACGCTGCTTATTGAGAAGAAAAAGACACGCTGCCACTCGTTGATTTTTATTGGTTTCAGTGAGTTCATGCGGTTAGGCACTCATTTTCCTTCTTTCTGGATCTTTCCCATCTCATGTAGGCGTTTGGAAATCGTTTGCTGCGTTACTCCCAACTGTTCTGCAAGCTCTTTTTGTGTTTGTGCCGAATTCTCAGCGAGCAGTTGTTCCAAATCATCATTATCGCACTTCGGAGGGCCTCCAGGCCGTTGTTTGTCGATTAAACTGAAATTACCGCTTTTAAACCGCTTAAACCAAAATGCGTACACATTGTACGATACAACACCTTTGCCGAGAAAGGAACAAATCGAATCGCACGCTCTTGCAGCATTTTTTCCTTGTTGGAATTCCTAAAGAATGCAGTGTCGGATATGCACCTTATCTGTTGCCATTTTCGGCTGTACTGAACTGAATACTTTTGAAGGTTATGCTGGGCCTTTCGCCAAACTGTGTGTTCTTTCTAATAGCTATATGTCAACATTGCATAATCACGAAAGAACGGGAAAATCTATTCAATTTAAAATTAATTTCATAACTGCTTAAAATAATTTGGATTATTCATTTGTACACCTAATATATATGACGGATCTGCCGCAGCGTTTCAGTGTTTGCTTCGATCTCCGGGTCGGGGCTGCGCTTTTCGTCGAACCGTCTCGCGAACGCGTTTCGGTTCATCTCATGGAGGAGGGAGAGGAGCGAGTTGGTATTGATCGCGATCCAGAGAATCGTGCTGCAGTTCCGCGATTGTGAACGGTTACCTTTGAGGGAGGATGAAATGTTAATAGCACAGGACTCAAAATCAACTTTCACGTTGCATGAGGTATAATTTCAGAATTCACAATTGTTACATACACTGACGCGTTATATATATTGGCGCGCTGACTGGGGGGCTCTCCGTCTGCGCGTTCGTGTTCAGTCCTGTCACCGAGATTGCGCGCGCAAATTCGGGAACCTAAGCGGTTCAACCGAAGTTCGGTACAGACTGGAACTTCATTTTCCTCGTCGGGGACACATGTTCGAATTCCAGCACGATCAGCTCGTTGTCCCCCGGACGCAGGTACGGTGCCGGCACATACAGGGTGATCTGCGGGCCGACTGACGGCCAGTACCTGCCGAGGTTGTGGCCGTTCACAAAGGCCATTCCTTTCCCCCAGCCGGTAGTATCCAGGAACGTGTCCAACGGCTGTCCCGCGACCGAGAAGCGTCCGCGCAGGAATAATGGGCTGCTCTTCAGAGTCCCGTTGTCTGCATCATCTGTCGATATGCTCTCCTTACCCCGAAGAATGGACACGTCGGGGAAGCTGTAGCCCGTCATGTTCCATGATATCACTTCGATCCCGTCGATAGTTACATCCGACACACCCTGAGAAACAACGCGATTGTTAACGCCGAGGTGCGGCGTATGGACCAAACGTCGTATGGTGCCTTGACACTTCTTTGCTAATTTTCCCCGCGATCTCAAGCTCACGTGTTACCTCATCATCGTGTGAGGTCGACAATCGCGTGTAAGTACTAGTCACGATATCAAGGCACGTGTGACGCCTACCGAATAGCCGAAAACGTTCGTCTCATGAAACTCATCGAACGTCCATCTGAAACTTCTTCATGAGCCGAGGAATCTCGAGCTTGCCGCGAATTATCATCCCGCCCCCTCCCGCGGCGGCTTTCGCCTCCACAGCGTACCTTGAAGTCCCGAAGTTCGTTGCCGTAATTCAAGCGTCCTTGGTTCTCCACCAGTATACGCAGGTGATCGCCGTAAGACTTCTTCAGCGGCAGCGTAAACTTCTTGTCCGTGCGGCTGAGAACGCCGTACAATTGCTTGTTCACGTACACCAGCCCCCTATCCTTGATCTTCGCGTTCAAGGTGTACTCGTCCGGGATGGAGGACGGGAGTTTCGCCTCGTAGAGCACGAGACCCTGGTCGACGGACAGCGCCTCGAAGGTCTTGGGGAAGTCGGCGGTCGAGCGGCTCATGACGAACAGATCGTCGTCGTCGTCGTCGTCGTCGAGCAGCTTCGAGATCGGTTCCAACAGCACCGGGCCGTAGTTGCCTTTCGGAGACGCGGCTGGTTGAGATATATTGGGCAACGGCAAGTACTGCAATTTCGACATTGACCGTGAAGAAACGGCGTCGCCTTGAGACGGAAACATCGCGCGCGAACGGGAGATCGATGTCTCAGTCTCAAGGCGGGTAACGCCTTTCCCACGATCTCTCCTCCGTATAATAATAAGTGTGCGAACTGCACGCTCGATTACGCGAGCGCTAAGTATTGATTACGATCGCGCATTATCGCGCGCGAGGTACGCACCTGGCCGATGGCGTTTCTTATAGCGAAGTACTTGTCCGTCGGATCTCCGGCCTCGCTCAAAGGAGCGTCGTAATCGTAAGAAGTTATCTGCGGCTTAAACTCATTGTAACCGCCGTTAGCGCCTGTAAATTATCGCCTCGTCAAATACACCGGGTAAAATATACGCGCGCGCGCGCGAGACTTCGCTCCATCCGAAGCAGGTATCTACCAACCGGAAGTGAGACCAAAGTTCGTGCCGCCGAAGAACATGTAGATGTTGACGGAGGCGCCTATGTCGAGCATATCCTTCAACGTCTGCACGACGACTCCGGTCTTCACCCTCTGAAAGGATTCTCCCCAGTGCGTCAGCCATCCCGGATAGAACTCGGAGTTCACCAGCGGACCCTGCGCGTGCAGAAGCAAAGTGTCACAGTGAGGCTTATCTCGCTGAAGCAACGCAGTGACCGGTTTTCATATTATTAGGTGTGTGAATTAATTCGGTCCAGCTGGTGGTCAATTGCTGTACTACGTAATTTTCTAACCTCTAATGTCTGCGAAAGGCTTTATTCTTTAGTTTTGATATCTGGCAATAATATTCAGTTGATAAACGTTTGGGTTTGTAACAATAACATCGTGTTTATCTGATGTCGAAATTCGAGCCAAAAAAGCATCATTTCCGGAAAGTTCTCATTTTCTGTTTTCATTTGAAGGAAACAACCGCTGAAGCTCATCGAATGCTCGTAGAAGCTCATGGTGAAAGTGCTCCCACCGATAAATCACGCAGAGAATGGTTTCGACGTTTCAAAAGTGATGATTTCAGTGTCGATGACGAACCTCGTTCAGGTCAGCCGAAGAAGTTCGAGGAATTGCAGGCGCTAATCGATGAAGATCCGTGTCAATCGCAACATGAGCTCGCGCAATTGTTGAATGTTGATCGATCAACAATTTTTGTGCGTTTAGCAGCCATGGGAAAGATTTATAAAGAAGGAAGATAGGTGCCATACGAACTGAAAGAAAGAGACATCGAGAGGCGAAAAGCCATGTCTGAAATCTTGCTTGCCAGGCAAAAAAGAAAAGGTTTTTTGCATCGTATTGTGACTGGAGACGAAAAGTGGATATACGTACTTCAATAATCCCAAACGAAGGAAATCCATTAGCGACCCAGGAAAACCATCCACATCGATACCAAAGCGGAATATTCCAAAGCAAGAAAGTAATGCTCTGTATATGGTGGGACCAGAAGGGTGTAATGTATTATGAACTATTAAAACAGAGCCAAACCATCACTGCCGAACTTTACCGAACGAACAACGATTGATCCGTTTAAACAACGCATTGAAGAATAAGCGGCCGGAATATGCAAAGAGACACGACAAAGTGATCTTCCAGGCACGATAACGCTCGGCCACATGTTGGAAAGATTGTGAAGGCCACCTTGGAAGCACTTGGCTGGGACATTTTACCTCACCCGCCGTATTCACCATTGCTCCATCCGATTATCACTTGTTCAGATCGATAGCACACGGACTTTCGGACCAGCACTTCAACAATTATGAAGAAATAGAGAAATGGCTGAATGAATGGATCGCTTCGAAGGACGAGTCGTTTTTCCGTCACGGAATGCAACAACTGCCAGACAGATGGTAAAAAATAATAGCAAGCGCTTGGCAAATACTTTGATTAGTGTACTCTTTCATGTTTTTTTCATACTAAAGTCTTTTTTTGGGAGGAAAAACCGGACCGAATTAATTCACACCTAATACGTTTTTTATATTGCAGCGCCAGGCAAGATAACCGACCGAAATAACTAACGGCGGAACGTTCCTTTCTTTCCGCCACGAAGCTCCGTGGCAATTTCTACCGTCGAATTCTCCTCTTGTCACTTACTTTCGGCTGCTTGGCTCGCAAAGGCTCGAAAGCCTTGGTGACGTTGCCACCCGAGCCGAAGTCGACGGTGGCGAATACGCCTGGTACAGTGCCGCAACGAAGCATCGACTCGGACGTGCCGTCGGTCGTGTACAGAAGAGCTTTGTCGCCGATCTTGTCGAGGAAGAGCCTCTTCAGGATCCTCAGGTACTCCGCGTTGCAGGCGTTGAAGCTCCCGTACTCGTTCTCCACCTGCGGGAACGCGGAGGTGAGCGCAGCTCATTCGCGCGTTTCTGCGATTAATCGCCGTTCGCCGTACGCCGCCAGCGTCGCGCGGCACATTGTATAAAATATTTCATAATTTTATAATCATTATATTATATTTATAATTTTTTCTTTCCAAATCTCCGCTTGCACGACGGACCGTCGTCGTTCTTATCGTTGGAATTGGAAATTCGTTGCCCAATCGATGCACGATTTGATACTCCTGCTGCGAGCATGTTTCAATAAGAGTTATATTTATCTCTACTTTTGTTTACGGCATTAGCCGGAGTTTTAGCCCTGTTATCTTAATCGAAGGGTGATAACTCTCGGGCAACACATCACCGCAGAACACATCCGCAGAACGCAGTCATCATCTCGCGAGATAACCTTTGACGCTGAGCAAACGGCGATAAATATACTCTTCAACTGCATTTTTTATCAGTCTCATATTACCTGAACCATGATGATAGGTCCTCCGTTGCCTCGGAGAAATGGCTCTATCTTGTCTAGCAGTTTAGTCAAGTAAAGCGCAGCGCTCCCCACGAAATCTGCAAGAACCGGGCAATTGATGAGTCGCTGGGACTGGGTTTAATCGCGGCTAGCGTCACGATATATCGTCTCGATATTCTATTCATCAATTTTGTCCGAACAATAACGAACGAGGGGGAGGGGATGGCTGCAGCAGGGTGCAAAAGTATCTCCCCATGATCTCTTCTTCTTTCCTCTCTCTAGCCGCGTAGAAAGTGGAAAGAAATGTGTCTTACGTGCGTCCTTCGTGCGCAATTTTATATCCGGCGCGTCCCGAAGCATCCAGTACGGCAAACCACCCTGCAGCCAAATACACAAGAAGATCGCAGATTTATAATCGCATTTTGCCGGCTCCCTCGCGTTCGCTCAGTGCCGTAGCGAGCGCGGCGTGGCGAGCGCGAGAGCTCGAAACTCCGAGCGCGAATCCCGACATTTCCGTCGCTAGATAAAACGCGGTGCATGAATCCGACAAAAATCTCTCTCGTGAGATATGGCGCTGAAAGAGAGAGAGAGAGAGAGAGAGAGAGAGAGAGAGAGAGAGAGGAACGACTCTCTTTGCACTTATCTCTCTGCTGTACCAAACTTTGTTGTGTCAACGGAAAGCGGGATATCGCTTCGGGATGTATCTTCGTTCGACGTCGCTGTTTACGCCAACGAGTAAACGATGACACATAATTACCAAGTCCCTTTCCGCGCAGATGTAAGGCCCCGGCCGCAACAATACGAGCAGATCTTCCTGCTCGGCGATGCTTAAGAATTCTACTATATCCGCGTCACCGGACCAATTAAACTGGCCTCGTTCTGGCTCGTGAAGGCTCCATTCGACGTAGCTGCGTGCGGAAACAAAGTGGCAGACGCGTAACATCTGTTACCCTCTTATCATTTTTTCATTTAACAGACTTCTATTAGGTGGATATGTTGCATAACAGGGAGGAGGAAGAAAAGAAGTACAACGGATCTAGAGCGAATCGGGACGTTCGTGCGTTGTTAAAAATGATGCGCATTGTTAAAAGTGATGGTACCGTTACGGTACTGATGACGCAAAACGAATAATGACAAGGCTGATGATAATTGCCCGGTGAACAATCAAGTAGCTGACAATTAGTCTTCGTGGAGGACCGATAAGCCGAGGGGCTCCGACTTACGTGGAGACTGCGTTGAGTCCCGCGGCCCTCATTTTTCTTAGACGGTCCCTCCAGTACTGCCTGGGAGCGCGGAAGTAATGGAAACTACCGGAAACGTAGCGGAAGGGTTTCCCGTCCAGCAGGAACTGATTGTTGTCGTAGTCGACCGCGAAACTGTATTGCGTGTCCTGCAATCATTTGCCATCGGGATGATTTATTTAAGAGGCGACGCGTTGCCCTCCCGACGCCTCTCTCTCTCTCTCTCTCTCTCTCTCTCTCTCTCTCTCTCCCTCTCTCTCCCTCTCTCTCTCTCTCTCTCTCGAGCGCTTCGGAACTTCAATTGAGTTTCGGAGCTGCGTCGCGCGCGCGAGAGGCGACTTTAAATTCAAGCAACGTATTCAGCTTTCCATTCGATCAGTGACACTCCTATCTGGACTACGAAGTCAAGAACAATGATCAATCGGCAGAAGCAATTTGCCGCTTTATAAGCTTGCACTCGGATCTCATGATCTATGCGCGAACGTGCGCGCTGTGTATCGTAAAACGCTTACGGCAGTTTTGCTGGTTATTTATCGGACTTGAGACGGGAGATTCGTTAAACTTTAGGAGACGGAAGGGCGATCTTTAGGCTTTCAGGTGTTATTTGTTTTCTCAACACCGGCCTCATTCTGCCGAGCAACCTGTCGGAAATGCTCACTTCTCGCGTGGAACGCAAATACGCGCGAGGTGAAATGTAGTTGTTTTTATGCTTAGAGAAAATAGATGATTCACATACATACGCAAGAAATATTTTCTATTTCTTCTCTATAATTACATGAAGCCGCGATAAGTCTGACACGCTCATCGCGTTTCATTAACAAGACCCGAGCTAATGCGTAGTATGGGCAATGAGTTGCGTTTATCGCAGAGCACAGATTGGTCATTTATCAAAATGACTGATACGCCTTCGTGTGTGTGCCTACGAAAAGTATCACGCGGTGAAAAATTAACTTTGCTTGTAGCTAAAAGCGGACGTTGTCTAGTAGAATGATAAGACAAAACTTTGCACAGACACAATAATATGACGTTGCGTCTGCACAACTCGCTCGCTGCGAAATTTTTTTCACCGAATTCGAGAAATATTTGTTTGTCACACGCGTGAGTTTGGTTAAATCATAATATTCGGGTCCAAAATACCGATGTAACACGGTAAAATGCGTTATCGAAATAGAAACGTCGAGTCGATTCTTCTCTTCTTAATTATACGAGTTGAAAGAAAATTTGCAGGATCTCTGTTAGCAACATCTGATTGAACTTGCTCCTCTCCCTGAAGAAGTAAATTGACATATTTGCGAGATATCGAAAACGCGTAATTCTCCAGCGTGTGACTGATGCAGTATTTCCCTTCCCCTGTCGTCTCGTTCTCTGTCTTTCTAAAAATTTCAAAAGTTTTCAACAAACGACAATGTTCTGCCCTCAAACGCAACTTTTTTGCGCGTCTTATAGGTATCTCCATAGAAAACTGATGAGCTGTAAGACACTTGTGGCCGATACGACAGTCCAAAATACTCTTGCGTGTACAGTTTCATAATTACATGAAATCCAGAAAGCACCTCCGGAATTATTTCTCTCCTAAACTTGGAAACGCTTACTTCTTCATCCACACATACACACATATTTGCATTTGATAAACAACATCAGCTGTAGCAGATGACAGATCGACCGACGCGATGACATCACGCATACTCTTGAAGCCTAAGACTGAACTTTCCGGTTTCTGATAATTAAGGGAACTGGAGAGTCAGATTACTCTGAAAAATCGTGCTTGTTTTTGATGATATTTTGTGACGAACTGAATAAATGTGCAAGAATGAAAATTTGAAATATATTTATATAACATATGAAGAGTAGAACAATTTTTTTTATCAACAAATATTCATTTAAGTATACGTCAACTTAAATTTTAAACGTGTTTTTCTCGAAATTTTATTGTTTAACTTTTTGCAATGATTTCTCCGAAACTGAACTTCGTATCGATTTGAAATTTTAAAGCAATAATATTTGTTCATCTGGCTCTCAGATAAACCATGGACAATTACGTTAAAATATTTCATTTCGGGATATTAATTTTTTTATTGTAAAAGAACTGAAAAATTTGGATTTTTTCCTAATAATAGCTGCCAGTTTGTTAATTTTGTTCGATTTCTTTTTGTAGTGGTTCAACGGACAATGATAATAAGCTTCCTCAAGATTTCTGGCTAAAATCGCTCTGATCGGATCATCGAGAGCCGAGATGTTACCGCAAAAGCGACAACTTGAAAAAGAAAAAGAGAGTATATTTCAGCTATATGTATATATCGTATATTTACATGTTAATAAACAAAATTTTTACATCTAAAATTTTCATTCTTGCGCATTTATTCAGTTCGTCGCAAAATATTATCAAAAACAAGCACGATTTTTCAGCGATCTGACTCTCCAGTCCCCTTAAAATACAGAGGATCAAAATGTGTGAAAAAAGCAGATGGAGATCTCGCGAACGAGCACCCCGTGTCTCCCACCTTCGACTTGTGCCGCGCGTTCACTCGAGGACGACGCGGGACTTTCGCGTGATTTTAGCGGCGTTTGAAGGAGGAAGTGCAGATCTGCACGTCTCGTAAGAACGCACAGAATTCGAACGGATGTTGCGATTATGCGCGCTATATAGCAGCTATATAGCAGCATCTACATACGTCTTGGCGTAGATTCACTGTCTCCGCCACGGCGCCACTCAATGCCAAGGTTGTCACGAGCGCGAGCGGCCACATTTTTCGGACGAGCTGTGATCCTCGCGCGTCACGTCTCAGCCGTCAGTTGCTTCATTCACTTTCCACGCTCGCGCGTCACTGACGCTTCTTCAGCTTGCCTAAGACTTAAGCTGTCGTAGTTCAAAAGCGCGCGCGCGAGAGAGAGAGAGAGAGAGAGAGAGAGAGAGAAGTGGGAGACACGGAGACACGTTTTCGCAACGGACATGCAACCGCTTATTATGCATCGACTGGTTATCACCGTTCAGGTACGAATAGTAATTGCGGCCCGTATCTTTCAACCTTGGCAGATATCCTTTTCTTTTTGTCAGGTTTGCAACGGGATCAGGAGCTGGCGCCGCGAGACAGGAGCAACGCGAGGACTGCTGACCGGAGGATCAAGAGGAGTCAATGTCCGTTTACTTCCTCGCGCGAGAGTTGCTGGCACGTCTCTTGTTAATTAGTCCCGGGATATGCAAGCGTGCGTTTGACTATTTTAATTACGTCGAAATCAGAGTCGGTAGTTTGGCGATCAAAGAGCGCGATCAAAATTACACGGCCGGGCGCGGGTAATTTTCATACTGCGTCGCGAAGTAAAATCCTTCCCCCGACAAGCGCGTATTTTTCTTCCTCGGTGTTGAAAAATTATTTCCACCATACGACCGTACATGGCGTGGAAAAAGTGAACGGCCGAATGTTCGGTCCAAATGAACACGTTAAAACTTTATTTCGTTATGTTACATTTTACGCGTCGGCTCACGGCTTGCCGTGAACGGCCGTGGGCGGCGGCTTTCTTCAGTTTTGCGAAAAATAGCGTTCCACGCTGAATAGCGGAATGATTCTGCAATTTATCTGACCTCTCGCCTAGTGTTTAACCGATACAGATAAGCCGCGCTCGTATTAATTAGACACACATTCCTCCACTCTCGTCGGCAGAGTTGCAAAGTTCAACAACACAAATTTCTCTTTGTAATTTCGCGACAAATGTTCGCGGATGAAAAATTGCTCATGCTTGCACAGCGGAGCTTTCCATCCTGTATCGCAAACGGTGTATCTGCAGTCGATACAAAGGAAACACCCTCGGCGAACAAAGGAGTCATGAAATCTGGAGGAAAATTATGGGAAACATGCAAAATAGATTCGCCGGCCGAGCCAATTATAGTTCCATAAATATTTCACCGGTTGTTTCCTAGCGCACAGTTGCATTCGCCCTGTTATTCGGAGGATCGATATAACAGAATTTCCATCGCAACAACACGTAAAATAAACGGAGGCTGAATCGGAGCCGAATTAATGCGCAAAAAAGAAAAATTGGAGCCAAGAGTTTCTGGAAATTCCTCCTTCAATATTCCATTCCCCCCGTTGCGCAACGTTTCGTTTGATTTTGTTAGCGCGCCGCGAAGGAAGATGGTGCTCGAGCGTCAGGCGTCCTTCGCCATCATCGCCAGCGTTCGACGGTCGTTACCGTCAGCGGTTCTCTTATCGACCAGAATCTTGCTGAGAACCCGCTGTCAGTCAAGAAGCGTGCCGCGAATGATGATAGTTTGCGTTTTCGTCAGTGGCTTTCGTGGCAAGCGAGGAAACAAAGTGTACTCTCAAAGGCTGCGATTATTGGAGCACGCGTATACTTTTATTACGCGCAATCGCGCGCTTCTTTGTTCCTCACGACAGAAGGAACGAAATTCTGTCGGAGGCGGGGCGGGTGGGAGGCGAGAGCTCGGTTAATCAGGAAGATACGCGCGAGAATACAACATATACCGGGAGAATCCGCAACGACCTCACCTCAATGTACTGTATAGTAAAACTTGCTGAAATATTTAACGCGACTGTAGTGGAGAAACACTCGGATAAAACTATCCGCCCCCCGTAATATAGAAATACGTTGTTCGAAATCGATCCCCGCCGCGCTCCTCGCGACGCGCGCGATTTTACGCGGTGTGTCCGCGCTGTGTGTAATATCGCGGAAGGAAAATTGTTAAGCCAAGTTGTAGCTGCGTACTCTGCTCCAGAGGACCGAGGTGTCTAACGACGTTTAACCGGAGGCAATTCGGTCTTTATTACATAAACTCGTATCCTGGCTGCACGAATGATTTCGAAACTTTGCGGTCATCAAGCATTTGTCGCTATCAACGATAATTGCGCCGCGTGCCACTGATATATATATATATATATATATATATATGTATATCGTATTCGGCAATTTTCGTTTATTCGGCGCTTTTTTCCCCCTAGTTTTCCTCGTTCGCGTGACTCACGATACGCGATAACTCGCGGAGGGAAGCGAAACCTCGGTTTTCCATCGCGCGGGAAACATGCAAATGTGTCAATTGCACTGCTGATTAAGCGACAATTACCGAGGCGAAGCTTGCTTCTTGTTGGATTAATAGAGACATCTGATACGAATCTGTATCTCGTCCGTGAATAATATATGACGGCGATAAAGAAGAAGAGACGCAAGGCATCTGTCATGTTTATGTAAATTATAAACATGACAAAGACCACGTATCTTATCTAGATGAACTCGCATGGATTTGGAGTCTCGGCGGCGCGGGCTCTCTGAGGTGCGACGTCGTTTTCAGGGAAAAAGGGAGGAAAAAGAAACGAAGGAAGGCAGGAAGATAACACCGTCGTCGGATGCGTACGCATCGTCGCGATCGCAATGACATTTTTGCGAGTGTGACGCGCGAGGCACATGGAGTCGATTCCGCAGTCGAAGCGAGCATAGAAAATAGCGCAAGTGTGAGTAACGTAAAATCGCAACGGCGTATCTATTTCAGTTGTATTTTCGAATGTTGGCCGATAAGGTTAAAGATAATAATTCGGCTAAATGAGCCGGTCTGTGGCGAAGTGCAGACTTTCAAAGTCTCGCACTCGCAAAGTGTTTCGCGCACGGTTCGTACTCGCGCGCGCGGACGGCGATCGTCGTCGTCGTCGTCGTCGTCGTCGTCGTCAGGGCAGAAATGAAGTCGGTGCGAGAATCGAACGGAAGCGAGATCGGAAGTAAGACCCAGTGTGAACGAACGCGCTTCGGAAGCGATCGCGAGACCCGAGCGGCTCGCGCGGAGGCCGGCTGACTAATTGAATCGTGGCCGCTCGAGAAAGACGAGAAGTGAGAATGCTGGTTAAGTCGTTCCTCCTAATAACTAATACCCTGGCCCCGAGTCAACAAATTTACGGCAATCAAGCCACTTGATGCACACGTGGAAACGCTGATGCGCATCGCAGCGCATACCGTTCGACGTTCGGCGGTGTGTATTTTTAAGGGACCGATTTAATTGGGGTTAATGGAGAAATGCGTTACTGCGCTGTAGCGGCGCATTTACATGTGCAACAGTAAAGTGGAGCGCGCGCGATGCTCCGACGTGGAGCCCAAGATGAGGCGCAGCGGCGCAGCAACCCCGCTCCCGGGCGGCGCGGAACCGCCGGAAGAATTGAATATTCGGCGAAATCCACATTGGGGACCGTCGCGCGCTCGTACTTCAGTTCCTACGTCGAATGCTTTCTCCGATCTTTCGATCCTCGAGTCACGTCCCTCTCATCGCCGTGTTTCCCCTTTTCGACGATGAGCGCAATCGGCCTTCCCGGCATCGGCCAATCGAGTCTTAATATCCTTGAGGAACCATTCGCGAGCATGCATTCTTCAACCATCCTCGTCAGAGATGACGATTTCACTCGAGCAGACAGAGAGAATATCTTTTTCATCGTTCCGTATCCTTCTCGTCGTTTCGCATTTCGAGCAACTGGAGCACCGCCGAGCTCGCTCCATTTAAGCGCAAATTTCACCGAGAAAAAATTCGACCCGTATCTCGACGGTCTTCATGGCCGACCCGTTCTCGGAAAACACTGCCTCCCGTCGTCTTAGCCGTTGAATTGCAGGTTGCAGGTTGCAGTAGGGCCCCTTCCCAGGTACACGTTTTTCTACACTTCTACGTAGAGGCGCGTCTCGACGAGCGATGCTTGGCGCCAGCATCCCTCCTCTGGTGCGGTGCGGTGCGGTGGCCGCGGCTCGGAGAACACTGTTCGAAAGACTCTTTACTCGTCAGTTTCTGGCACGAGCTAAACGCGAGAGCGCGAACAAGTGCATTTTCCAGATCGTAACTCGCAACGCGTATGTGACGCTGCGCCAGAAGCGGGAGAGACAGAGAGAGAGAGAGAGAGAGAGAGAGAGAGAGACAGGGGATAGAGAGAAAGAGGAAGAGGGGGAGGGAGATTCTTCTCTCAAGCCGGCCGGATATCCGAGTTTGATTCCCGTAAGCGCGAATCGATATAGATTCTCATTAATCGACACGCTATTTAACCCTCGAGGCGAAGTTATCGGCGGCTGATCGTTCCCCGCTCTGTTCTGTTCGGGAATGCGCGGATAAAAACTGCACGTGTGCAGACGGGACGCGATTTCCAGAGGATCATCCTGACACTTGGCGGGAAGAAAAAAGGGGAAATGTCCGGCGGAGTGAAGTTTCGGCGGAGTTATAGAGAAGTTCAGTAGCGCGCGGTAACAGTGTGTCGCGCCGTATAAATGATAACCGCGAGAAATGGCGAAAATGGAGGGCCATTTTCTCCGGAGAGTGGAGAGTGGAATTTTGTCGACGCGACGCGCGAGCAAATCCGCGCGGATAAGGGCGAGCTCGGAGGTGTGTCGGAAGTCACGTGTCGATTGGCGCTAAAGAGAAAGAAAAGAGAAAGGTCAAGGGGGGGGGGGTGCTTTATCGAGTATATTCGAGTTGCGACCTTGGCTTTTCTCTGAACGGAGCGAATAATCCGCCGTGCGCATTCGATTGCCAAACGCTCGTCTCTCATCGATACGTTCGCGATGCGATTTATTATTATTCCACGTCGTCAGCGGTCACCATCCGTGTTGCAGATCTTTCTGGACGGAGTGCGGAAGAAAATGGAAGCGGAAGCGAGCGAGAGTACTATGAAGAATACGAGAATCGACGAGTACGGTATGTTTTGCGACGTCGCGATCGCGCACGGCGATCGAGACCAACATTCGTTCGTCGCGAAATTACCGGCGCTTCGCGTCGAGAGCTTTCGAGCGCGCGCGAGTGCAATATGCAAATTCGGCAAGCCGCGACGAATGACGATCTACCCGCGCTCGGACTCGGCGGACAATCGGCGCGAAATCCGTGAAAAAACACTCCCTACTCTCGTCCCGTGGCGCACGTGCGTATAACAATGGCCGGCGAATAAATTACAGCGTCAAGTGCGAAAGAGGCGCATGAAAGGCGCGACACTGACCTCTCCGCGGCATCGCGGAGAAGAATGCCGATGTAAATTGGAGCGCCCGAGCGCGCAGCCGAAGGTTGTTTTCTCGATGTCTCGAGGTTAGCGCGCCCCCGTTTTATGGTCCCCGTGCACTGTCTAACATTTTTTCTCCCACGAACTGGTTTCATCGTCATTTACCGCCGGCAAACGCCTGCGTCTCTCTTCAAGCGTCGCTCTTGTCGTCGAATTGTCATCCGCAGCGCGATCGAGGACTCATCTCGGCGATGAAACACCCGCGAGCGCTGCGAGTCGCCGCCGACCGTCGAGTCTCGACTCTCTTAATTTCACAAAAAAAAAAAGGGGGTAAAAAGTCGTAGTCGCGACAGGGCAAGGCTTTCCAGGTACATTCGCTAGCCGATGTCCGCGCTTGCGCAATTGCTAATTCACACGCGCGTAATGATTGCCGCGAAGATGACAACGCGCGCGTGGAAAAGGGAAACGAAAGTAACAAAGGCGAGGAAGTTTGCCGTTGAACGAGCGGAAACTACTAAGGTCGCCGTCTTTTCCTCGGCGGTGTCGCGCGAGAAAGTCGAAATTAAGTCATCGATGGGTGATCACGTAACGTGATCGTAACGCACAGAAGACGCGATAAAAGAACGCGAAGTGCCGCTTCGTTCAGCACTAACGACTCGTTATAATATTCACGAGGTAAGTGTCGCTTTGACATTTACGCTTTTCACGACAATCCGCTCGCTGCAGACTTGGCGCGATTCAAGCGAAGCCGAGACGTGTTCTCGCTTTTGCCCCGGTATCGATGGAAGTCGAAGTCACGGCAGAGACGCAGAGACACGACAGATCCAAGGGCTCCTAATGAATAGGATCCAATATATCTAATTTATTATCCGGCTGACGCGAAAAGGACGTCCCTTTGGGTTGCAGCGAACGTGAACGTCAAAGGAGTGTCCAACGGTAAGGACGAGCATGTCGACGCTGACGGGAACATCGACGCCGTGCAGACCGCAATCGGCGACCTCGGCAGGTGGCAGATCTTCGTCTGCCTGGCGATATCCCTGGTGAAATTTCGGTAGCCTGGCATCAATTGGCGATCGTCTTCATGGCGCCGCAGCAGGATTATAATTGCACGGTGCCCGCCACCACGGACTCCGAAGACCAGTGCGCGGTCGATGTTAACGGCACGCTGGTCGAGTGCACGGAATGGACGTATGATCGAAGTATCTTTTCCGAAACCATCATCTCGCAGGTGAGCGCGAAGGATGACGCTCGCGCGTCGCGAGTCGGGAAACTGCTCGGAGACGAGCGCTCGATTTTCGAAGTAAGGGGAAAAGAAAAGGGGGGAAAAAAATATCCACACGCGTGCTTGCACGCGCTCGCAGAGTTCTCTCTCTCTCTCTCTCTCTCTCTCTCTCTCTCTGTGCGCGTCGCGAGCTGTATTTGCACTATACGGTAACGTAATTAACGGACGTTGCCGCGCTTTGCAGCGAAGCAATTGCTGCGGGCGCTATTAGCACATTTCGCTGACAAAACAATTACGGAGCATTATCGTAAGAACGACATTGCGTGCATTGTCGTTATTGCGAGGCTTATTTTCGTTGCAGTGGAATTTTAGTCTGCGACCGGACTCACTATGCGAACATACAGCAGTCGATTCTCATGTTCGGCGTGCTCCTCGGTAACATAATCTTCGGCAGTTTGGCGGACAGGCAAGTGCATCGGTCACGTCAGTTAGACGCATGTTGAATTAATAACCGCTTGCGAGGGCGCATGTACAATTAATAACCCTTGAATAAATTAAAAAGCCTTGAATGAATAAACGCGCGGTTATTAAGAAGGGGCTGGGAGGGGAAGGAGGAGGTGGAGGAGGAGGCGGGAGGAGAAGATTAAAAAGTACAGGTGGTAACTTGCAGGTACGGCAGGAAAATGCCGCTGATGGCTTCCGTGGTTCTTCAACTGCTGTCGGGGATCGGGTGCGCCATAGTTCCTTGGTTTCAAGCGCTCTTGCTGATGAAGTTCCTGAGTGCCTTGGCCACTGGAGGCATGATAGTCACTAGTTTCGTTATTTGTAAGTCTACGATATCAATCATCGCTCGAGTTTGCCCAAGACGAAAAGGCTACGATCAATTATTTCGCAAGATCGTAATGTCCGTAAGAGTGACGCAATTTCCCTCCTCAGCGTACGATGTAGATCTTGCTACGGCGGAACTTACCAGTACTCGATGCTTCGGCTCATGTCGGTGTACCTCCTTTAATCGCGTATCTTTTCAGGTATGGAAATAATAGGTACAGAGTGGCGAGCCGCCATCAACTTCTTTTACCAAATTCCCTACTGCCTGGGTCACATGTCGCTGGCGGGACTCGCGTTCTGGTTTCGACACTGGCGACATCTGCAGATCGCCATCACCCTTCCGTCTATTGTCTGTTTAAGTTACTGGTGGCTGGTGCCCGAGTCGCCTAGGTGGTTGATAGCCGTAGGAAAACAGAGAGCGGCCTGCAAAATCCTGCAGAAGGCGGCAATATCAACAAAGTGAAGAACGTCGACATCCCCGAAGTGGTCAGGAAACATTGTTTGCAGCAGGTGAGAGAAGAGCGCGACGATTATTCCCCCCCCTCCCCTCCCCCCGTCGAGCTGAATCGCTGCCAACACACCGGTCGGTTAATCAGTTCAGTCAAGCATGAGCGCGTTACAGTCCACGTTAATTCGCCCCAATTCGCTTGAATTCCAGAATTTCAAGAAATCCGCGCTGGACCATAAGCCCTCGTTTTTGGATCTGTTTCGCACGCCGAACATGCGCGTCAAGTCACTGTCGATCTTCTTCAACTGGATCGTTTGCGGAGTGGTCCTGTTCGGCATGTCGCAGTACATCGGCCAGGTTTGGCGGCGATATTTTCATCAACTTCGCGGTGTCCGGTGTCATACAGCTTCCCGGTTGCTTCGTCGGTTGGTGGACGATGAACAAATTCGGTCGGCGGGTCACCCTGATTTACAGCAACCTCATCGCCGGCGTCTCCTGTCTCCTCTTGATCGCCGTGCTAAACGGTGAGAGACCAGCGCGTTGTGTGTGTGTGTGTGTGTGTGCGTGTCGTAACGATCGCCATGTTAAAATATGCGACTTACAACGGGACCTTTCAAATTGGACGGATTGTCAATCGAGACAGCCTGAATTTACCAGTCGCACCTTTGCCGTAGATAGCGCGTGGGTGAGGCTGCTGTTGGCGAAGTTCGGTATCGTCGGGTACGTCGT